>NW_027172071.1:70000-215000 GCF_036898095.1 Palaemon carinicauda | reverse complement strand
AGGTTGGTTTGCTCTAAGCGATTAATGAAAGTTTCCCATCATCACCAATCCACATTGGCCAGCGTGGCATGAAAGCTGGCCAATCCCATCATGAATAAAGACATGTCTGAGGCCTTTGTACTGCAGTGGATTAGAAATGGCTACCTTTGTTATCGTTGCGAGTGTATATATATATTATATATATATACAGGGACGCAAAGGTTAACAATCAACTCAATTTCTTATAATTTTTATAGAAATATACATGCTCTCTCTCTCTCTCTCTCTCTCTCTCTCTCTCTCTCTCTGTAAATTGCAAAGGATATATTTCAATAATTAAACCTAATTTTCCATTATATCTGAAAAATAAACTGTCAAAAATACCTTCAACGTAACTGATTTCTCAGGCAAGATTTCAATTTTTAAAAATAAACAACACAAGATGAATTCGATCAGGGAAATTATTAAAAATATTTACCTAACCAACTATCAAAGTAAACAGGAATTTCATCACCATATTCACTATTGAAAGTGCATGATATATTTATAGGACAATATAGAAATAACGTTGATTTGCCTTTGCTTACAAAACTGTTAACAAAACTTTAGATCAATATGAAAAATGTATCTTAAGCCAGAGGATGAGATTTTGATTAAGAGTACCGTATAGGCACACGTATCATGTAATTATAATATGGGTTCAATTTATTGCCAATACTTTCTATAACTGAAATATAAAAGCTATGATATTCATAGTTTTATTCTATATATTCATTCGAAAGAAAGTACAAAAATGGAAATTTTCCAATGGTTTATGAACTGGTATTTGTCTCTTTTACCTAGTTGAAAGAGCAAACCACTATTCCCTAACTGTTTGCCAGAATGGCGTGTTCCTATTGGCTAAGGACTATGTTTCTTTGCCGTTGTCCGAAAGGAGCGTTCCTATTGGCTAATTTCCTTACCGTTGCCCGAATGGAGCGTTTCTATTGGCTAAGGACATTGAAAGGTAACTCCCATTTTTGTTCCTTAAGGCTGGATTTTCTTTCCAATATTTTACTCTTAAAATGACCTCACTGAGGCCATCTATTGGGACCTTAGGAACATGGCTGAGTTCACTAAATCAACTTAAAAATTATCGTATTTTTAATCAAAAAATACATATAAAATATTCATTACATATAATGCATAAATGAGATATGAAATTAAATTATTTAATTTAATAAGAATGTCTAGATAAACAGTATATTGACATTTACAAAATAATCTTAAAGAGAAATACTCGTACACAGTTTTGGCAAAATTTATTTAGCACCTCATGAGGGGGTCCAGAATTGCCAACGAATTAATTGGATAAAATTTCTAATTTAGAGAAAGTGGATAATCACTTGGATGATATATAAAGCGGGAAATATATATTTTTTAAATATAAATTCATCCTCCTGCTAAATAGGTCATGAATAAAATATTAGTATAATTCCTTTTCTTTCTAAGTCGAAAGGTTTGCAGCCCTTATCACTGAGTGGACAAGGAAGTAAAGATTAGATTCTTTTAGCTTTCAATTTATGTATCAACATAATATTTACAAACAAAATTGTGAGTTCAATTAACTATTAACTCTCTCTATTTATATATGTGAAGACAATTCAGTGAGAAAGGCAGTAATCAAAACATATAATTCTTCACATATCCTTTAATCTAAATTCTAAAGGAACAACGAGCAGACACCACTAAATCAGAAAGGATTATTATCATTATGATACTAATTTTGGACCTACTCTCAATGCCGTATTTCATTTATCTACTTATCCCTAAATTATATATGATTTTGCAATCTAATAAGTCTGGAATATTAATTCGAAAAGGATAAATTTAGTGAGGAAAAAAGCTGGGACAGCCAAGGATATTGTAAATGTGACTTCAATTATGGAGGAACTTGAGGTATTAAGCATTATTAAATTTGTATTATACTTCATTTAGATTTTTATGTTCAATTTGAAAGCATTGAAAGAGTTACCATTTCGTTTTTCTTAACATTTTAAGGTTGGCAATCTTGATGTGTAAGAAATCTCCTATCCAGAACGTAGTATTTTCCTTTTGAAATTGGCCATTCAATGCAACGTATATTTCACAATCTAATGATATGTTTATGATTATGAAGATCTATTGTTGCCATTTTCTCAAAAACTATATAATAAGAGCAATTTCTCGTGTGTGAAAGAATATAAGAACTCATTCAATGAAAAAACCATGGTATATTTCTCTCAAAAAACAATAAAGAAATTCTATAGGTAAATATGCATCAGCATTCTAATATTATGTTGAAATTCTTCAAATAATAGAAACAAATTCTGAATTATTTTGAACCTTATTCAAAGGTTTTAAAGTATATTCAGGAACAAAGTTCTGGTATTACTGAAAATGGAGGACTCTATACCAATTGATTTCTAACTGAAGGGGAGGAAGGGTCTTAGACAATAGTCTTTTATGTCCTTTTCTCGTGAGATCACTTTTTTAAACAAACTTCACTACTTTCCATTATGTTTTATTTCTCTCTCGGTTTTATTGTATCAACATATCATATTAGATATGATAAAATTCATGACTTTTAAAGTCATCCTGACTTAAATTTTCCCCTAAACTAATAATGGACCTCGCCAATTATAGACGACATGAATACCATAATTCCCAACAAAATACGTAATTGATCATTTTAAAAAGAATAAATAAACAGCCTAATTGATCAGATGACGAGACAATTAATAGAGAGAGAGAGAGAGAGAGAGAGAGAGAGAGAGGGAAAAGCAGAATGCTATAAACCCAAGGGCTCCACAGGGAAAAATAATTCAGGAGATAATAACATATCTGAGGCCTTTGTTCTGCAGTGGACTAGTGACACCCTGATGATATATAATATATGTATTATATACACACACATACACACACACACACACACACACATAAATAAATACAACAACTTTACAGCCCTTTCTAAAAACCACTGCAGGAAAAAAGGCCTCAAACATGTCTGGGGTTTGGCCAGTTTCTATCCACACTTATTTGCAAATTGGTGATGTGGGAGACTTTTGTCTGATCCTTTAAAGCAAACCAACCTAGTATGAGTGACCTTGACTAGTACTCCTTTGCTGATCATGGTGATGGACAAACCCTTTACCCAAGTTGAGGGTTTTAAGGATGTCTTGCCTTATATCAATGGATCTCAGCTTGCAAATTGATTTCTCTCTCTCTCTCTCTCTCTCTCTCTCTCTCTCATACAATAATGGGTCTACTGTGGTAACCTATTGGCGTATCAATTACACATATTGCAAGCAGAACAAACAACGAACAAACAATAATTTTGTTTTGATTATTATTACTTCTCTTGTAGTTTACTTCCTTGCTTCCTTTCCTCACTGGGCTATTTGTCCCTGTTGGAGGAATGGGGCTTATAGCATCCAGCTTCTCCAACTAGGGTTGTAGTTTTGCTAATAATAATAATAATAATAATAATAATAATAATAATCGGAATCTCTCTCTCTCTCTCTCTCTCTGTCAACAAGCGCTATGTATTACAACGTGTGCTCCCATGTATAGAAGTTTTAAGTACAGCTATTCATGGGTCAGAATGATATTGTAATTGTACGATCTATGAAATAATTTAAAGGGGTCCTATTTGCCTGTATTTCAGGGGGGGGGGGCGTGTTATTATTAGCAGGAGGCAGTGATGGCTGGTGTGAGAGAAATAGGTTTGACAGCTCACTTCCTGCCTATTGTGTAAATGTCAACAAAACTGAGTGCTAATTGATATGGGGTAGTAGGGGGGAAAGACAAGGGGGTAGGTGACAGACAAGCTTGGAGAAGCGAAGGGTGGCCAGACGGAGGGCCACGAAGGATGGGCCACAGGGTGGCCCATGTGGCCCTCACTGGGCCATTTCGTGGTACGGAGTGAACAAGGGTGGGGGGGGGGGTAGTGAGGTGATAGACTTACAGCTCTCTCAGCAAAATAAATGACTGGGATTAAATGAGTCAAAATGCGATGATAAACGAAATGAAAAGATGAGATAAAAGGAGAGAGAGAGAGAGAGAGAGAGAGAGAGAGAGAGAGAGAGAGAGAGAGAGAGAGAGAGATTGTATAATTATATACACAAAAATGGAGTCTTTTTATTGCAGTTATTCAAACTAAAATGAAAATACCGAATGCTTGTAAATCATTATATATATATATATATATATATATATATATATATATATATATATATATATATATATATATATATATATATATATATATATATAGGAAGGATTGAAATACTTCGCTGTAGTTTTACTTGCTCGATATCGTTATTATTTGGACTGTGGGTTCTCAGATCTTCAGCAGAGAGAGAGAGAGAGAGAGAGAGAGAGAGAGAGAGAGAGAGAGAGAGAGAGAGAGAGAGAGAGAGAATTTTTCCTAAATTTATTTGTTATAAAATTCACATGATATGTATATAGAAGCATACATACATATATATATATATATATATATATATATATATATATATATATATATGTATATATATATATGTGTGTGTGTGTATGTGTGTTGGTGTGTGATCATATACAGTATATATATATATATATATATATATATATATATATATATATATATATATATATATATATATATATATATATCCATTCAAAATAAAACCCGTACAACCTTTTGAATTTTATATTGGAACGAAACGAGTAAATATTGATGAGAGAATATAATATTAACAATCACTTGGTTGTCCCACATCTTGTATAAATTCCCCTATACACTTCTGTGAAACAAAGTCCAGTTTTCTGAGCTTCCAGGAAACATTTCATGTCATCAAAGTCTCGAGTAACAGAAAGTAAAATACAAAATAAATATATTTTGTAGATCATTAATGTCATCTCTGAGATACGTTTTTGAAAATTGTCAATTGCATAGTGTTCATTGATAACTTTCTCGTGATAGCATCACTGATCACTTATCATGTTTGATATAATGGATATTTTTATATACTCCATGTATATGTGTGTATATTTGTGTATGTGTGTCTCTGTGTCCCCTTCTAAGGGGGGACACCTTATCATGGTGAAAGAGTTTTGTGTATCACTATAGTCAGCAAAGCTGTTCTGTCAGGGCCCCACTGGTATTATGTTGGTTTGCTGAGAGCGAACAGATGAAAATATCCCATCATCAATCTCTGGTGACCAGCCTGGGGTTGAAAATTGAACAAACCCCAGTCGTGGACAAGGACATGTCTTAGGCCTTTGTTCTGCATTGGACTAGTAACGGCAGACGAATTATATATATAATATATATATATATATATATATATATATATATATATATATATATGCAGTATATATATTATATATATATATATATATATATATATATATATATATATATGTATATATATATATATATATATATATATATATATATATATATATATATATATATATATATATATATAACGTCTTGTTACTAGTCTACTGCAGAACAAAGGCCTCAGACATGTCCATCCACTTGCATCTGTTTATGGTCTTTGTATGCCAGTCCAAGCCAGCAAATTTTCTTAGTTCGTCATTCCTTCCCCCTGTTTCTTTTGCAATCTCTAGGAACCCATTTTCTTAGTCTTGATGTCTATCTATTATCTGTCATTCTCATCATGCCCATGTCCATTGATTATTCTTACATGTTATTAGAATATCCTCTACTTTAGTTTGCTCACGTATCCATGTTACTCTTTTCCTGTCTCTTACTGTTATTCCCTTCATTATTCTTTCCATAGCTCTCTGAATTGTAACTAGCTTATATATTTATATATATATATATATATATATATATATATATATATATATATATATTATATATATATATATATATATATATATATATATGTTCATTTATTTATGTATTTATTCATTTGTATACGCGTGCCCCTTTCTGAGTATGGAGTACCTTTACGAGATGAAAGGGTTTCTGTATTGCCATGATCAGCAAAGCTGTACTAGTCAGGGCCACCCATACTAGGTTAGTTTGCTGTGAGCTATCATGCAAAAGTCTCCCACCATCACCAATCCGTAGTTGTATGTTTAGGTCTATATAATCAGTTTCATAAATTACAAATACTGAGGGTCAAATTTCCCTACAGTGATTCATCAAAGTATTTCTATTAAATGTTATTCCCAAAGTAGATAAAACTCTCTCTCTCTCTCTCTCTCTCTCTCTCTCTCTCTCTCTCTCTCTCTCTCTCTCTCTCTCTCTCATAATCTTGGAAATGAGCGGGCAATGTTGTCAGGAATTGGCCTTTTAACATAAGGTGAAAGGTGTGTGTGGGGCAAAATAGAACCTCTAGTATTGTGATAGTTTAGTTTATATAGAAGGCCTTTCACTCCCAACTTTATATATAGTGGAGGATTAAACACCAGGTTCCTTATACCTATAGAATTTCTACATTTACTTTTTTTTCCATGGTTTGAAATACTCTAAGGCAAAACTAAGCTATTCGATAGATAGATTAATAGTAAGGTAATGAGATTATAACTATAGAAAACCTACCTTTTGCTTTCTTCGTTCCCAGTTTTAGTTAATTTTGTTATTATTATTATTATTATTATTACTTACTAAGCTACAACCCTAGTTGGAAAAGCAGGATGCTATAAGCCCAGAGGCTCCAACAGGGAAAATAGCTTAGTGAGGAAAGGGAACAAGGAAAAATTAAATATTTTAAGACGAGCAACAATATTAAAATAAATATCGCTTTATAAACTATAAAAACTTTAACAAAAAAAGAGGAAGAGAAATAAGATTTAAGATAGAACAGTGTGCCTGAGTGTACCCTCAAGCAAGAGAACTCTAACCCAAGACAGTGGAAGACCATGGTACAGAGGCTATGACACTACCCAAGATTAGAGAATAATGGTTTGATTTTGGAGTGTCCTCCTAGAAGAGCTGCTTACCATAGCTGAAGAGTCTCTTCTACCCTTACAAAGAGGAAAGTGGCCACTGAACAATTACAGTGCAGTAAGAAGAATTGTTTGGTAATCTCAGTGTTTTCAGGTGTATGAGGACAGAGGAGAATATGTAAAGAATAGGCCAGACTATTCGGTGTGTGAGTGTATAGGCAAAGGGAAAATGAACCGTGACCAGAGAGAAGGATCCAATGTAGTACTATCTGGCCAGTCAAAAGACCCCATAACTCTCTAGTGGTAGTATCTCAACGGGTGGCTGGTGCCCTGGCCAACCTACTACCTATAAAAATGAGGAGATTAAACTCTGTGAGAGAGAGAGAGAGAGAGAGAGAGAGAGAGAGAGAGAGAGAGAGAGAGAGAGAGAGAGAGAGAGAGAGAGAGAGAGAGAGAGACTGGAATGAGGAGATAAAACTCTGGAAGAGAGAGAGAGAGAGAGAGAGAGAGAGAGAGAGGAGAGAGAGAGAGAGAGAGAGAGAGAGAGAGAGAGAGTTTATGTGATTTCATTCATCAAAATTAATTTGATATGCTTATTTTCAACATTTATACAATAGCTATTAGCTAAGCTCGAATATGAATTAATAGCTATTCTATTTTTTATTAATTTCTGGTTTAATGATAGAAATTTAACTTATATATACTTACAGTAGATGTGAAATTATTAATTTAACTATTTATACATATATTATAAAAATGAAGGACCATTTTGAGTTTTGTTTCCCATGTAAAATTTCTAATACAACTCCAAAATCCAAAAAAGAAAACTTGAAATATTGTAGGTTTTGTAGGTTTAGAAGATGCAAATATCTATAGAAATGATTTTTCATTCATTTAAAGTTTATTCATATGTTGCATAATTAATATTTCTTCAGTGGTATCCCTTATGCCTATTGCATAATATTTTCCATAACTCTGACCATCCTTTACATTCAGATCTCCCTGGACAATTCTATCCTGTTCTTAATACTAGGCAGGCAGTTAATTCTAATAGCCAGGCCTTCTCCATCATGAGGCTCAATACTACACAGTACTCTAGAAGTTTTATTCCAGCTGCGACCAAGTTGTGGAATGATCTTCCTAATCGTGGGTAGTAGGTTGGCCAGGGCACCAGCCACCCGTTGAGATACTACCACTAGAGTTATGGGGTCCTTTGACTAGCCAGACAGTACTACATTAGATACTTCTCTCTGGTTACGGCTCATTTCCCTTTGCCTACACATACACTGAATAGCCTGGCCTATTCTTTACATATTCTCCTCTCTCCTTTATCTATGGTAAGCAGCTCTTCTAGGAGAAGGACACTCCAAAATCAACCCATTGTTCTCTAGTCTTGGGTCGTGCCATACCCTCTGCACCATGGTCTTCCACTGTCTTGGGTTAGAGTTCTCTTGCTTGAGGGTACACTCGGGCACACTATTCTATCTTATTTCTCTTCCTCTTGTTTTGTTAAAGTTTATATAGTTTATATAGGAGATATTTATATTAATGTTACTGTTTTTATCTTATTTTTCCTTATTTCCTTTCCTCACTGGGCTATTTTTCCCTATTGGAGCCCTTGGGCTTATAGCATCTTGCTTTTCCAACTAGGGTTGTAGCTTGGATAATAATAATAATAATAATAATAATAATAATAATAATAATAATAATAATAATAATAATAGAAGTTGCTAGGAATATTCATATAATTGAATATTTCCTCATAGTTATTGGGAAAAACTTAAATATTTGGACCATATTTAAAGGAAAATATATATAATTATATATATTTTATATTTCTATATTTACATTGAACATATATTGCTTAAAATAGCCTTTGGAAAAATAATAATTGTCATTTATTATGATTATTTGATATTTTAACCTTAATAGTAACACACAAACACACACACACACAACCCCACACATACAAACATACATTTTAACTCTTCTAAAAAGTATATTAACCCCCCCCCCCTCTCTCTCTCTCTCTCTCTCTCTCTCTCTCTAGAAGCTATAAAATTGGTATTTATTGTAGTAAATATTAAATAAATAAAATATTTAAACTTAAATTCCTCCCCTGAAGAAGTATTGGAACTTCTTCCTCGCTTGAGGTAAACAACAATGGCTGCTTGATTGACCCCCACCTCCCACCTCCTTCTGTCAAGCTGTTTTAAAACAATTTCAACAGCCGTTAATACAGTTTTATTTATATCAGTGTAAGTGAAATAGGGTTGGCTAATTACAGGTAATTATATATGCCCAATAATTATGGTATTTCGAAAAATAACATGAGTTAAACTCGAAGTACTTCAGGAAGCCAAGATGGCTGCCATGTGACAGGTGTCAGCCGGCAAATATTAAACCGGTCGAACCGGTTATACCAGTTATTTACACCGGTATTGTTGACCGTGCTATTTGACCGGCATATTTTTGGAATTGGATATTATGCCTAAGGTATGAATAGGCCCTGTGCAATTGTGTAATGTTTTTGTAATGCAGAAATGTTTGGTACGGTTCCATAGGCTGAATGGGGTCACTTGGCCTATAAGTGGCTTTATAGCCTTTTAATACTTGGGTATATAAGTAAATACATAATTAAACGTATGAATTATGAGGATTCTACATATCTGGTTTAGATCATTGAAAATTTGTTGAAAATGAAAATTGGTATATAGCAGACTTAGGCTAATCAGTTGAAAATGTGTTCATCCCGTTTTCTATGCTAAGGTAAAATTTATATTAATTAATTTTAATAAATTGTCATTTATACACAAAGAGGTTCACCAGTCAAAAAGATGATAGGTTAAGGTGTCAGGCCTAACCTGACTTAATTACCTTGTCTTCAATAGCTGTTTTGGGGGGTAGTTTGACGTTTGTGTTTTAAAATGCAATATACAGGTATGGCCATCATTTTCTGTAAGTGGAATTAATTATCGGAACTTCATGAAACGAAGAGATGGAATTATGGGTAAAGCTTTACAACCCTACAGGGTATCATTTCGAACCGAAAATGTTTTCCTGTAGCAAAAAACGTTTCGATCGCAAACAAACTGAACAACCAGTTTGATTAACTCCAAGTAGCCGAACTGGGCGTTGCGGTTGAAATGAAGGTGAAAATTGGTTAAATCACATTATTAGAGGAAAACATAATTTCTGTTAAAATGTTTAAATATAATGGCTCTTGTTCCGCTGCCAGAAGACATAAAAACATCAAGCTCGTAGGTACTGTCAAGCGTTAATGTTGAGTTGCGCACGCTAACAATAGCATTGTTACGCTACATATAATGGTTCTTGTTCCGCCACTGGCTCGCTTCGCTCGTAAAAAAACAAAACACCAAGCTCGTATGTACCGGCAAGCGGTAATGTTGAGCTGCGCACGCTGAAAAAATAGTAAACGCAACACATTAAAATTAACGACTTACTTTTATGACCGGGACGACAAAGCTTGTGGGTCATCACGGTATGACTGTGATGACTTAACTTCTATGACTGGGACGTGGAAAGTTGTGGGTCATCGGGGGTCTTGTGACTGTGACGTCGGAGGTTTTTGGGTCTTGGGGGTCCCCCGGCATTTGCTGTATTGGAGGTAGAGGAGGGTACAGGCGACTGGCAGTAAGAAAGATGTGCTATAAGGTATGCTCTGGGTAATAGTGGGTAAAGAAGAACTGGGAAAAATATTGCCTGAAATAATCAGTCTTCATTCCAGGTCTATGGACCCACTCCTTCACTTCTCCGCAGAACCGTTCTTTATTTTCGGTATATATGGTTGGGTCTTTGGGGTCAACGAAATGTTCCGAGCGGTTTACAGTTTTGTGCTGGTAACCTATTTCAGAAAGTGTGTTGTAGGCAGACCACGTATCGCTAATAATTAACGCTACGTGGCTTTATATATTGTTGAATTAGAGGAATTAGGGCCGCAGCATCTTGTTTAGTAGAGGAGGAGGGGAACTATAAGGGATTATAAAAACCACATTTTACAGTCACAAGAACATCACCTAACCAAAAGTTTCCTACCTAACCTAACCTAACCTAACCAGCCGAACCTAAGGTTCTCCACCTAACCTAACCTAGGAGCCGTATCCTTAGACTGCCGTATTCTTATCTTACCTGTCCCAACATACTGCATTCACCCCTAAGAAATTTCTTACACACGTTCAATACCCCCAAAGACTTATTTGGCGCTTAACGCTTTTACCCCCAGACTATTTGGAACTTTCCAGCCCTTAACCCCCGGGGGTTATTTTTTTTTTCAAGCACATTTTGCAGTATATTTTTTAAAAATTGCTCTAACAGCCTTAATTTTCATCATAGAGAGGTCAGGTTGGTCTTATTCTCTTGGAAAATGCCTGAAGTTTCTCAAAAAATTATCAAAATTATGAAAAAAAAAATGTAAATAGCAGTTTTTTGTAAGGACGTACCGGTACGTCCATGGGGATAAAGGGATGAGCTTTGTGAAACGTACCAGTACGTCCTTTGGGGGTAAAAGGGTTAACGGTCTCCCGTGGTTGTATTTTGCGTTTGCGGAATGGGATTCGTCTATTTCAACAACTATACCAACTATACCGTCACCACCAGTCGCCTCTTGATTATCGAAAAAGTATTCCGTAACCTCCGAACAGAAACTTCGCCAATCGACGCTGGTTTTAGATGATATATCAATACCCTTCATGAGTTTATCATGATCCCAATGTTTATGTAAGGAATGGTTAACAAATAACATTATCTTCCATGTGGCGAGGTGACTTTTTTCTAAAAATGCACCCTTAGAGGCAGTAACTGTATATCCACATGGCCGTTTCTTCTTTGTCTTAGCTATCTTAGTTTCAGTATTGCAGCAATAGACGTGAATATCTTTCCCGTACGATAGCCACGAACGGCGCTTGGAACACTAAACGCTGGGGTATTACATTATGAGATTTAGGAAAGTTTTCAACATTAGATGACGGATTAAAGAATTCACCATGAAATTCAGGAAATGCTTTTAAGTACGGAATACTGCAGCCGCTACAAGTTTCTATAACTTCCATCGTGGAATACGCAAAAAGACCTCACTTGGAACTAACAAAGACCTGACTTGGTCAAAGGTTTCCACGGAAAAGGATTTGTTGGGAACGGTATGGAGAGATCACTTGAAGAGTTAAGGGAAGGGGGTTGGGAAATATTAACCCCCCCCCGTGCAAACTTTCCATACGTATGGGTTCGTGATTGGTTAACGGAAAAGCAGTGTATGGGTTCGTGATTGGTTAACGGAAAAGCGACGTATGGGTTCGTGATTGGTTAACGGAAAAGCAACGTATGGGTTCGTGATTGGTTAACGGAAAAGCAATGCATGGGTTCGTGATTGGTTAACGGAAAAGCAATGTATGGGTTCGTGATTGGTTAAGGGAAAAGCAATGTACGGGTTCGTGATTGGTTAACGGAAAAGCAATGTATGGGTTCGTGATTGGTTAAGGGAAAAGCAACGGAGTCGAGAGAGTAAACATGAATGAACTAGAATGGGAAACTTGTCCAGAGTAAGTATTAATGTGAAATTTGGGCATGACAAGGTAATAACAAAATGTATAAAGGAATAATAGCAAGATAAAATGAAGTGTGTAATGAATATTTAATGGGAATATAAAATGAGGTGATTTTATAAGAGAAAGAATAAAACTTGTAATTCTTGGGTCAAACGTAATATGTATATGTGGTATTACATAAAAGGAATGGTGTAGCTGTACTGGATCAAGTAAAATACTTGAATTAACCGGGTGAGGTAGAATACTTGAATGTGGCGGGTAAAATGACCTGGGAAAATTGGGAGGTGTTATAAGAGAAGAAATAATCTTATTGGTGGAGGCGGAGTTTATGTGTAGAAGATCGAAAACGGCTATGTACAAATGAACGAACGAGACCGACTACACCCGACCCGTAGAATGTCAACGAATAAATGAAAAATATACAGTCAGTATAGGATATACTGTACATAGTTAGCGTATATTTTCATCGGTTTATTATACATTCAAGAAGGTAATGTATAGAGAAGAAAGGGCTTGTTTTACGTTTATATACCGTTTCCTCTGTATGTTTTCTCCACCCGAAACCCCGAGTTCCCACCAGGGGTCCCCCATTATTGGCGGATATATATATATGTGTGTGTGTATATGAATATGTATAGGTACATGTATAGATATATATAATATATATATATATATATATATATATATATATATATATATATATATATATATATCTGAAACTATTCATTTCTGACAGGACCGAGTGTCATTTTCAAAGAGAACATACCTTTTTCTATAGAAAAAAGTAGTTTTTCCCCTAGTTACAGTAACCTGTGGTAAACTATAATAAAACCAAATTCTGAACTGAAATCGGTTAGTGTAGGTGGTTTAGTAACCGAAGATTTGTCTACTACAATACGTGGCCACTTGGCTAATGTGCGGAGTGTGACGCCTATCGTTTGGCAGCACAGAGGAGCAAGGAGATGGTAAATAGCGAGTGAGGCGAGCCAGGTTTAAAGGTCGCTCATGAATGGCAGAGGCAAGGGATGGTGGCATTGCCCCAGGGACTTGCCGCACTGGTTTTAAAGGTCGCTCATGAATGGCAGAGGCAAGGGATGGTGGCATTGCCCCAGGGACTTGCCGCACTGGTTTTAAAGGTCGCTCATGAATGGCAGAGGCAAGGGATGGTGGCATTGCCCCAGGGACTTGCCGCACTGGTTTTAAAGGTCGCTCATGAATGGCAGAGGCAAGGGATGGTGGCATTGCCCCAGGGACTTGCCGCACTGGTTTTAAAGGTCGCTCATGAATGGCAGAGGCAAGGGATGGTGGCATTGCCCCAGGGACTTGCCGCACAGGTTTTAAAGGTCGCTCATGAATGGCAGAGGCAAGGGATGGTGGCATTGCCCCAGGGACTTGCCGCACTGGTTTTAAAGGTCGCTCATGAATGGCAGAGGCAAGGGATGGTGGCATTGCCCCAGGGACTTGCCGCACTGGTTTTAAAGGTCGCTCATGAATGGCAGAGGCAAGGGATGGTGGCATTGCCCCAGGGACTTGCCGCACTGGTTTTAAAGGTCGCTCATGAATGGCAGAGGCAAGGGATGGTGGCATTGCCCCAGGGACTTGCCGCACTGGTTTTAAAGGTCGCTCATGAATGGCAGAGGCAAGGGATGGTGGCATTGCCCCAGGGACTTGCCGCACAGGTTTTAAAGGTCGCTCATGAATGGCAGAGGCAAGGGATGGTGGCATTGCCCCAGGGACTTGCCGCACAGGTTTTAAAGGTCGCTCATGAATGGCAGAGGCAAGGGATGGTGGCATTGCCCCAGGGACTTGCCGCACAGGTTTTAAAGGTCGCTCATGAATGGCAGAGGCAAGGGATGGTGGCATTGCCCCAGGGACTTGCCGCACTGGTTTTAAAGGTCGCTCATGAATGGCAGAGGCAAGGGATGGTGGCATTGCCCCAGGGACTTGCCGCACTGGTTTTAAAGGTCGCTCATGAATGGCAGAGGCAAGGGATGGTGGCATTGCCCCAGGGACTTGCCGCACAGGTTTTAAAGGTCGCTCATGAATGGCAGAGGCAAGGGATGGTGGCATTGCCCCAGGGACTTGCCGCACAGGTTTTAAAGGTCGCTCATGAATGGCAGAGGCAAGGGATGGTGGTATTGCCCTAGAGACTTACTATAGCAGGGAGGGCCAGGCAATGGATGCTGATGCCTCAGCAGGTGGACCTGGGAGCCCAGCAGGTGGACCTGTGGGCTCCCCCAACTATGCTCACAAGGATGGTAAGGTTGCAGCTACTGAAGGAACTAGCGAGTTTGAGCGGGTCTTGAACTCCAGTAGCGATCACCAGTCAATGACGTTACCAAACAGGTCACCCCAATCCTAAAAAAAAGCAAAGAACTGAATCGATAAGTGTCTAGTGGGTGTACCACTATAAACATATGGTTTTAAGTGTGTTAGATGATGGATACGGTTAGGAAGGATTCCCATTTTCTGTGAGCAGGTCTGGTGGCCGAACAATTTGCACTTACAGATTTTGATTTATTTATAATTCTTTATTTACTAGCAAAATTAGTCCTGGCTGGTTTGGTATTTTTACCCCGCCAACGAAGTTTGACGGAGGTTACGTCTTACCGTCTTATCCCCTGTTTGTGTGTTTGTTTGTGAACAGCTTCCTGGCCACAATTTTAATTTTGTAGTAATGAAATCTGCAGGGATCATCTGTTATGTAGAAAGCCAGAAATTATTAAATTCCGGCAGGTCAAACAAAATGTCCAATTCCCGTAATTAGCAGTAAGTTTGGTTATCAGTGTCACAGAGGCTTCAAACTTGGTTCATAAAAAGTGTATGAAAATCCACACCAATTAATACATGTTAAGGTCAAAGGTTTAGGTCAAGATGGAGCAAGGGGTCGAGAAATGAGCTTCCGCAGCGGAGGTCTGCGCTCTACTGAGTGCCCCAATGTTTATTATTATTATTAGGTAAGTTACAACCTTAGTTTTGTTCAAAGGGGAGAGGGGTGTAATAACTTGCGTGTCATTCTGATAAGTATATTTCTAGATCTAAGTTCATTGTTTAATTTTTGGAGACAGGTTTTGAGTTACTGCGCATGCATTGTTCCCCATAAAGCCCATAATCGAGTAATGTACCCCAGGTTATGGTTGGAAATGCTAAAGAAAAAAAAAGGAAGCAAGTGGAAACAATATATGGTTTGGTATTTGTCTAGAAATTAAAGTGTCATATATTTACCCAGATTTTTTTTCTCATGTAAGGTGTTTTGGATGAAGTATATTTTCTTTGAGGGGTGTATGTATTATAGCGGCCGCCTGTATATATGATTACGCTAACCTCGGATACGGCAGTGGAAGGGGGTTGCAGGGGCATAAACACCCCCATCCCCCATTAGGTAAGTAGGTAAATGACATGGCTTGTAGGTTAGGTAAGGGGGGGAAATGTAATAGTTGATGTCAAAATTTTTATCCAAATCGGAGGAACTGGCCGCTGATATACAAATGCTCCTTTTTTTATTATGAGACTTGTCTTTAAATTACTTTGAAGCAAATATAGCCATCGGTATTCTATGCAGGCTTAAGGATCAATTTTTAGAGCAGTTGTAGATACTGTAGTCTGCTACGGGTCGACAAAGATATCCCGTTTTATATTGAAGATCAAAGTTATATAGCCTAACCTAACCTCCCCTTCTTCCCTTAGCCTACGTCTGCATGTCCTTACTGGCCCTGCTTATGTTTCTTGTAACACACAATGTACAAAAACATAAAAGAAAGGGAATGTAAAGAAAGAAAAACTTTTTGTATAATGTAGACGAGACAACTAGAGCTAACGAAGACGTTGGCAGAGGTAGAAAGTAGAGGTAGTTCTTTTCTTTAGGTTATATTTGAAACATTCTCAATTGAATGAAATTCTTTTGACAATTAATTGGGTTTTGAATATCTTGCTATGGTTAATTTAGAGGAATCTGCCTCGAAACCATGTTTCCTAAAGCACCCAACGTTGTCTCCGCTCAAACATTTAAAAACATTTAAATCTAGTTTAATAGTGACAACACAAATTGATACATACATACATACATATACCAAAGGCACTTCCCCCAATTTTGGGGGTTAGCAGACTTCAACAATGAAACAAAACAAAAAAGGGGACCTCTACTCTCTACGTTCCTCCAGCCTAACCAGGGATTCAGCCGAGTTCAGCTGGTACTGTTAGGGTGCCAAAGCCCAACCTCCCACACAAATTGATAGACTTGGTTATTCTAATGTTCAACCAATATTAATAAAACAAAAGGATTTAAGAATTATTTAATAACTGTTTCGTATTTTCCAGGCTTCTGGTTGATGCCGCTGGAAAGAGGCTAAGGAGGCTTAGACACCCCTATGAGGCTTAGACACCATAGGGGGACTGACATGGAAAGGATGATGCCCTTGAAAAAAATTTTAAAGGTATATATTATTTTGTTAAGCATGTTGTATACAATGGCTGGCGACAAGCTGATGTAATATTCGCCTTATCGGTTTCAACGTAAAATGCATAAGTTAGTGTTTAGAAACTATAACCTTTAATCAAAGGTTTTGTTTGGTACTTGTGTTTGTGAGTGTGTGGGATTTTTCATTGCTCCAATAATAATTTGGTCTCTGAAGTTTTTTTCAGTACCAAACATTCTGGCAGTAGCCTTGTCATTCGCATTTATTATTATTATTATTATTATTATTATTATTATTATTACTATCCAAGCTACAACCCTAGTTGGAAAAGCAAGATGCTATAAGCCCAGGGGCTCCAACAGGGAACGATAGCCCAGTGAGGAAAGGAAATAAGGAAATAAATAAATGAAGAGAACAAATTAACAGTAAATCATTCTAAAATAAGTAACGTCAAAACAGACATGTCATATAATAAACTATCAACAACATCAAAAACAAATATGTCATAAATAAACTAAAAAAAGACTCATGTCTGCCTGGTCAACAAAAAAGCATTTGCTCCAACTTTGAACTTTTGAAGTTCTACTGATTCAACCACCCGATTAGGAAGATCATTCCACAACTTGGTAACAGCTGGAATAAAACTTCTAGAGTACTGCGTAGTATTGAGCCTCGTGATGGAGAAGGCCTGGCTATTAGAATGAACTGCCTGCCTAGTATTACGAACAGGATAGAATTGTCCAGGGAGATCTGAATGTAAAGGATGGTCAGAGTTATGAAAAATCTTATGCATAATAGTATAATATTGGGGACACAGCAGTTAATAGACTTAGTCATTCCAATGTTCTAGCCAATATAAGTTCTAAAAAGGATTTAAGAATCTTTTATTAATTGGTTCATATTTTTCAGGTTTTTATGCCATGGGAACAAGGCTGACAGGGGAAGGGCGGCTGATACTGTGATGAGGCTGGTGATGAGGCTGGATCAGGTACCACTAGCTGCCCCCTACCCAAGCTATGGGTAAGGTTACCACCTCGCTCCAAAAGTCTAATTGGCGGCTACCTATCGGCTTTGCCCGAGATACAGCCGTATATTAATAACTACAGGTTAGTATTAGTTAGGGAAAAATACAAATTATGTACGAATTTGTCATATTTTATTAACTGTGTTGTATACAACGGCTGACAATCTGGTGTGATACTTACCTTTTTGGTTCAACATAAAATGCTTTACTCGGTGTTTATTATGAGTTTATCAACTCTAAACTTTAATCAAATGTTTTTTAATTGGGTACTAATTTATGCTTCAAGGTGTGGCACTAGTTGGTCTCTCAATATTGTGAGTTAAGTCTTGCCAGGTTTTTTTATTCTATTTTATTTTTAAGGTAGCTCATGAATGGCAGGACCAAGGGACAGTGACATTGGCTTAGAGACTGACCCCAAGCCCCCCTCCACCCAAGCAAGAATCAAGGAGGGCCAGGTAATGGCTGGTGATGACTCGGCAGATAGACTTATAGCTCTCCCAAACCCCCTATCCTTAGCTAAGGATGGTGAGGTTGCAGCTAACAAGGAAACTAAGGAGCTTGAGTGGGACTCGAACCCTAGTCAGGGACATACCAGAGAAACCTTGCTGTTGAGATTTTCTTCCCAGTGTAAGTTTTTTTTTATGAGTACCAAGAATTCTGGCAGTAGCCTTGCTATTCATACTAGAGAAAAGGTTTTGGGTGCAAAACACACATTCAATGATGTAACTTATTGTTTTATCATGTTTAGGTAAATGAAATATCTGTGATTATTTGTGGTAGAAATATTTTGCCTAATGAAAATGATGGAAGTTTGAGACTTTTTTTTTTTTAGCCGATACTACGCATCACCAAACTTATTTTCTATTTCAGGTTTTTTTTTTATATCTAAATTTTTCACGCTCTTTGCTTTCATTAGATTTTAGCAGTAATTGCCAAGTATTTTTTGAGTTATTTGCTTTTGAAAGTCTTGACCTAGTTTATAAGTTATTGAATTTAGTAGTCAATGCAGAAACTACACAATTTCTGACAAAAATAAAAACTCAACAAGGACCTGGTGATCCTTTTTATTTTGAGGTGCTGTTCCCCAAATACGGTTTTATTTCCTAAAACGACAATTGGATCCATTTTTCTAACCAATATAGGTACTAAAATGGAAAAAATAATAAAGATTTATTTAATAACTGGTTCATATTTTTTGTGCGTGGGCGGCCATTGTCAACGGGAATCGAAGGAAGAGTTGAGTGGCTCGTGAAATGTTTTAGTGATGAGGGGGAACAGAACCTGCCTCGGTCAAACCCGAAGTCTGGTAGGCCATACAAGATTACTCCTCAGTTGTAAGAAACTGATAAAACCAAAGTGTCAGAAAACGAATTGTCATGTTCAAATGTAGAAAAAGTCCAGTGGAGTGACAATCCATATTTTGTAGTACTCCAGAAGTGGAATGGTGTGTGTGTTTTATGGGGTGGTGGTGGTATAGAAATACTGAGGTGCTCATATTCTTATATGCTTTGAGAGATTTATGCGAAGGTCCTTTTTTTGACTCTGACAAGAGACCTGAGGTCGTGTTGGGTTGCTGCACGTTGGTGCCCCTCCCTTCTTT
Organism: Palaemon carinicauda; assembly: GCF_036898095.1. NCBI lineage: Eukaryota > Metazoa > Arthropoda > Malacostraca > Decapoda > Palaemonidae > Palaemon > Palaemon carinicauda. The sequence continues at coordinate 195,497 of NW_027172071.1, read as the reverse complement.
CAATGCGTCGAAAAACAGCATCAAGTGCGGGGGGAGGACGAGAAGATATATAACCCTCCGTAGATTCTCATCTGCCACCCACCACTCGAGGTCTGTCTATTTTTCTGGTCCCATTGGGATCAGAATGTGTGGGGAATCAAATGCCTGATTGCAATTGGACTCACTGCGCCACTGGAGAGATGAAATGTTAAGGCGGCCGTTAGGAACTAGACTGGCCAGGAATGATAGGTTTGTGAGGAGACATAGCCACTTTTTGGCTGGGATTTCTTGTCTTGAAAAAAGATCTTACGATCTTTCTCAGCGTGGTTATCCTGTCGTCGGATGGGATGGTTTTGTGTACCACTGGCTGCCCCCTACCCAAGCTATGGGTAAAGTTGCCACCCGGCTCCTGAAGTCTAATTGGCGGATACCTATCATCTTTGCCCAAGATATAGACAGCCATATATAAATAACTACAGGTTTGTATTAAGGGAAAAATACAAATTATCTACGAATTTGTCATATTTTCTTAACTGTGTTGTATACAGTGACTGACAATCTGGTGTAATACTTACCTTTTTGGTTCAACATAAAATGCTTTACTTGGTGTTTATCATGAGTTTATCAACTCTAAACTTTAATCAAATGTTTTTTAATTGGGTATTAATCTATGCTTCAAGGTGTGGCACTAGTTGGTCTCTCAATATTGTGAGTTAAGTCTTGCCAGGTTTTTTTATTCTATTTTATTTTTAAGGTAGCTCATGAATGGCAGGACCAAGGGACAGTGACATTGGCTTAGAGACTGACCCCAAGCCCCCCTCCACCCAAGCAAGAATCAAGGAGGGCCAGGTAATGGCTGGTGATGACTCGGCAGATAGACTTATAGCTCTCCCAAACCCCCTATCCTTAGCTAAGGATGATGAGGTTGCAGCGGCCTAGGAAACTAAGGAGCTTGAGTGGGACTCGAACCCTAGTCAGGGACATTACCACATCGGCCACCACATGCTTACCAGAGAAACCTTGCTGTTGAGATTTTCTTCCCAGTGTAAGTTTTTTTTTATGAGTACCAAGAATTCTGGCAGTAGCCTTGCCATTCATACTAGAGAAAAGGTTTTGGTGCTAAACACACATCAGACTTAAGATCTTTTGGTATCGTTGTGCTGTTAGGTGAGTGTTTATGATGTAACTTATTGTCTTATCCTGTTTAGGTAAATGAAATATCTGTGATTATTTGTGGTAGAAATATTTTGCCTAATGAAAATGATGGAAGTTTGAGACTTTTTTTTTTTTTTTTTTTAGCCGATACTACGCATCACCAAACTTATTTTCTATTTCAGGTCTTTTTTTATATCTAAATTTTTCACGCTCTTTGCTTTCATTAGATGTTTGCAGTAATTGCCAAGTATTTTTGAGTTATTTGCTTTTGAAAGTCTTAACCTAGTTTATAAGTTATTGAATTTAGTAGTCAATGCAGAAACTACACAATTTCTGACAAAAATAAAAACTCAACAAGGACCTGGTGATCCTTTTTATTTTGAGGTACTGTTCCCCAAATACGGTTTTATTTCCTAAAACGACAATTGGATCCATTTTTCTAACCAATATAGGTACTAAAATGGAAAAAATAATAAAGATTTATTTAATAACTGGTTCATATTTTTTGTGCGTATGGGGCCATTGTCAACGGGAATCGAAGGAAGAGTTGAGTGGCTCGTGAAATGTTTTAGTGATGAGGGGGAACAGAACCTGCCTCGGTCAAACCCGAAGTCTGGTAGGCCATACAAGATTACTCCTCAGTTATAAGAAACTGATAAAACCAAAGTGTCAGAAAACGAATTGTCATGTTCAAATGTAGAAAAAGTCCAGTGGAGTGACAATCCATATTTTGTAGTACTCCAGAAGTGGAATGGTGTGTGTGTTTTTTATGGGGTGGTGGTGGTATAGAAATACTGAGGTGCTCATATTCTTACTTATATGCTTTGAGAGATTTATGCGAAGGTCCTTTTTTTGACTGACAAGAGACCTGAGGTCGTGTTGGGTTGCAGCACGTTGGTGCCCCTCCCTTCTTTCAATGCGTCGAAAAACAGCATCAAGTGCGGGGGGAGGACGAGAAGATATATAACCCTCCGTAGATTCTCATCTGCCACCCACCACTCGAGGTCTGTCTATTTTTCTGGTCCCATTGGGATCAGTATGTGTGGGGAATCAAATGCCTGATTGCAATTGGACTCACTGCGCCACTGGAGAGATGAAATGTTAAGGCGGCCGTTAGGAACTAGACTGGCCAGGAATGATAGGTTTGTGAGGAGACATAGCCACTTTTGGGCTGGGATTTCTTGTCTTGAAAAAAGATCTTACGACCTTTCTCAGCGTGGTTATCCTGTCGTCGGATGGGATGGTTTTGTGTACCACTGGCTACCCCCTACCCAAGCTATGGGTAAAGTTGCCACCTGGCTCCTAAAGTCTAATTGGCACCTACCTATCGTCTTTGCCCAAGATATAGACAGCCATATATAGTTAACTACCGGTTTGTATTAGGGAAAATACAAATTATCTACGAATTTGTCATATTTTATTAACTGTGTTGTATACAATGGCTGACAATCTGGTGTAATACTTTCCTTTTTGGTTCAACATAAAATTCTTTACTTGGTGTTTATCATGATTTTATCAACTCTAAACTTTAATCAAATGTTTTTTAATTGGGTTAGTACTAATCTATGCTTCAAGGCGTGGCACTAGTAGGTCTCTCAATATTGTGAGGTAAGTCTTGCCAGGTTTTTTTTCTTATTCTATTTCATTTTTAAGGTAGCTCATGAATGGCAGGACCAAGGGACAGTGACATTGCCGTCGTTATCAGAGTCGTCTTCATATGTAATTTTTGCATGTAGAATTAATATCTTTTTCAGGAAATCTTATTTTTTTTTACATTTTTTTTTCAGAACTTAATCAGGAAAAATTGAATCTTCCTAATTTTTTTAGCTACCACCACTTGTTTTTTTAATTTATTAAACTTAAATAAGAAATATGTGTTACTTCTCATTTCAGAATAGGATCTACTGTACATGGTGATCCCAGCATCATTGCATGTTGGAAAGGATATTTTATGAAGGTTTTCGCCATCACTCAACTTATTCCATTCGGAACATCGAGAAACGCCTGTAAGCTACTCCCCGTTCCCACTCTCTTTAACCCTGGGATTTAGGTCGAGAGTTCTCGACAGGAAGGACAAGGCTCCTGAGGAACGTGAAAAACGACCTAAGGTCATCCTGCAAGTGATTTAACCAGTTGCAGACGTACCGTGAGGTATTATGAGTACCAGCGATAAACTCTCCCAGAAGACATTGCAGAATCTTGCAATTAGTGTTCCAAAGCTCTTGAAAGGTTTTAAGAAAAGGGCTATCTATAATATAAAGAAGAGGGAGTTTTAACCCAAATATTTTGCACTGCATTCTTAGGAGGTCCTGGAATCTCCTAGTCTTGACTAGAAAAGTGTAAACTTATCATGTGATCTGCTAGATGTCTGATTCAAGCACAATTGCCGCTATGATGTGATCTGCCAGAAGATGTGTGGTTTTAGCACACAAACTCCACTATCTGTGCTTGCAAGAAGATGAGTCTCCTACTCTAGTGGAGGGTTAGAGTAGGAACAAAAGGAGAAATACATCTCTGGCAGGGATATTTCGATATGACCTAGTGGGAAGGAAGAGGTTTGCCTTCGTGGAATGCTAGTGTTTCACAAACCAACATCATTCCTCAACCACATTTATTCCTCCTATTTTATAGAACCATGTGGTTTGACACAAGGTGTAACAACTAGCTCTTATTGATGGATTTCAAAATGCATACTACAAACAAGGTCGTCGTCAAAGTCATCGTCATTGAGTTCGTCTAAGTCTTCGTCGTCATCAGAGTCATCTTTATATGTAATTTTTGCTTGTAGAATTTTTATCTTTTTCAGGAAACCTTATAATTTTTTTTTTTACATTTTCTTTTCAGAACTTAATCCGGAAAAATTGAATCTTCTTTATTATGTTTTAGCTACCACCACTTGTTTTTTTAATTTATTAAACTTTATATAAGAAATATGTGTTACTTCTCATTTCAGAGTACGATCTACTGTACATGGTGATCCCAGCATCATTGCATGTTGGAAAGGATATTTTATGAAGGTTTTCGCCATCACTCACCTTATTCCATTCGGAACATTGGGAAACGCCTGTAAGCTACTCCCCGTTCCCACTCTTTTCAACCTTGGGATTTAGGTCGGGAATCCTCGCCAGGAAGGACAAGACTCCTGAGGAACGTGAGAAACGACCTAAGGTCATCCTGCAAGTGATTTAACCGGTTGCAGACGTACCGTGAGGTATTAGGAGTACCTGCGATAAACTCTCCCAGAAGACATTGCAGAATCTTGCAATTAGTGTTCCAAAGCTCTTAAAAGGTTTTAAGATTAGGGCTATCTATAAAATAAAGAATAATGAGTTTTAACCCAAATATTGTGTTGAAGGCTGATTTATATATTAGCCTGTTCTATAATGCTGGTATTTTTTAGTATGATTTCGGAGGACTTTATTCGGAAGAAAATGTTCTTCATAATTGTGTTATACTGTAGTTAATTTACTATTTTTTCTTTCAGAGTATTATCTACAAAATGATAGAAATGAAAGCATTATTTTGTAAATGATCATTTGTTCCGATATGGTATACTTTAATGCACTGCATACTTAGGAGGTCCTGGAATCTCCTAGTCTTGACTAGAAAAGTGTAAACTATAATGTGATGTGCTAGAAGATGTCTGATTCAAGCACACAAATGCCGCTGTGATGTGATCTGCCAGAAGATGTGTGGTTTTAGCACACAAACTCCACTATCTGTGCTTGCAAGAAGATGAGTCTCCTACTCTAGTGGAGGGTTAGAGTAGGAACAAAAGGAGAAAAATATCTCCGGGTGGGATATTTCAATATGACCTAGTGGGAAGGAAGAGGTTTGCCTTCGTGGAATGCTAGTGTTTTACAAACGCCAACATCATTCCTCAACCACATTTATTCCTCCCATTTTATAGGACCATGTGGTTTGACTCAAGGTGTAACAACTAGCTCTTATGGATGGATTTCAAAATGCATACTACAAACAAGGTCGTCGTTGAAGTTGTCGTCGTTGAAGTTATCGAAGTTGATGTTATCTTCATATTGAAGTCTTAGTATTGCATTCGTCAAAGTCATCGTCATTGAGTTCGTCTAAGTCTTCGTCGTTATTATCAGAGTCGTCTTCATATGTAATTTTTGCATGAAGAATTTATATCTTTTTCAGGAAATCTTATAAATTTTTTTTTTACCTTTTTTTTCAGAACTTAATCCGGAAACGTTAATCTTCCTAATTGTTTTAGCTACCACCACTTGTTTTTTTAATTTATTAAACTTTATATAAGAAATATGTGTTACTTCTCATTTCAGACTATGATCTACTGTACATGGTGATCCCAGCATCATTGCATGTTGGAAAGGATATTTTATGAAGGTTTTCGCCATCACTCAACTTATTCCATTCGGAACATCGGGAAACGCCTGTAAGCTACTCCCCGTTCCCACTCTTTTTAACCTTGGGATTTAGGTCGGGAATCCTCGGCCTGAAGGACAAGACTCCTGAGGAACGTGAGAAACGAACGTAATGGAACCCTGACCTAAGGTTATCATGCAATTGATTAACCAGTTGCAGACGTACCGTGAGGTATTAGGAGTACCTGCGATAAACTCTCCCAGAAGACATTGCAGAATCTTGCAATTAGTGTTCCAAAGCTCTTAAAAGGTTTTAAGATTAGGGCTATCTATAAAATAAAGAATAATGAGTTTTAACCCAAATATTGTGTTGAAGGCTGATTTATATATTAGCCTGTTCTATAATGCTGGTATTTTTTAGTATGATTTCGGAGGACTTTATTTGGAAGAAAATGTTCTTCATAATTGTGTTATACTGTAGTTAATTTACTATTTTTTCTTTCAGAGTATTATCTACAAAATGATAGAAATGAAAGCTTTATTTTGTAAATGATCATTTGTTCCGATATGGTATACTTTAATGCACTGTATACTTAGGAGGTCCTGGAATCTCCTAGTCTTGACTAGAAAAATTCAAACTATCATGTGATCTGCTAGAAGATGTCTTGATTCAAGCACATAAATGCCGCTATGATGTGATATGCCAGAAGATATGTGGTTTTAGCACACAAACTCCACTATCTGTGCATGCCAGAAGATGAGTGTCCTACTCTAGTGGAGGGTTAGAGTAGGAACAAAAGGAGAAAAATATCTCGGGCTGGGATATTTCGATATCACCTAGTGGGAAGGAAGAGGTTTGCCTTCGTGGAACGCTAGTGTTTTACAAACACCAACTTCATTCCTCAACCACATTTATTCCTCCCAAGGTCGTCGTTGATGTTATCATATTTGAGGTCTTAGTTGTCATCAAATTCTTCAAAGTCTTTGTCGTCATCAGAGTCATCTTTATATGTAATTTTTGCTTGTAGAGTTTTTATCTTTTTCAGGAAACCTTATAATTTTTTTTTTTAATTTTTTTTTTCAGAACTTAATCCAGAAAAATTTAATTTCCTAATTGTATTCTAGCTACCACCATTTTGTTTTTTAATTTATTAAAGTTATTTTAAAGAAATATTTATTTTTTCTCATTTCAGAGTACGATCTACGGTACATGGTGATCCCTACATCCTTGCTTGTTAACCTAAACTGACTGGAACAAATTTCTTTTCTCTTTTTCTGTTTCAGGTGAGCCTGCCTGTGAGGTCCAACCACGCCACTTTGTGCAGGCCGTGACGGGCGCCGTTGCGGCACGTTCATGTCCTCGGAGGAGACTGATCCTCACACACTGCATACACTGTCCTTTGTACCGAAGTCGCTCGTGTTCGAAGGAATCCCCTTGTAGTGTGTCGGGAGTGGTTGCCATACCAGTGGGTGAGGTTTGGTTTGCGGAAGTAGTAGTTTAAAAGGGATTCTCCCCCTTCGGGGTCAGCCTCTAAGGGGAAGAAGTTGAGTATGAGTGGCGCCCTGGTAACGCTGGGATAACCTCGTTTGGTGTCTCCTCATATTGTCGACCCTAGAGAGGCAGTGAGGGAGCCCTCCATGGGGGAGTCCCTCTCATATGACGCTGTTCATTTGCTGTGGCCCCCCTCAGGGTTGACGGGTTCCCCATCAAAGGAGAAGCTACAGCAGGTCTTGGGTCTTGGTTTGCGTGTGCACTCAAGCGATGAGTCCTCTTCTGCTCTCTTAATAGGTCCGCTAACGTACCTATTAGTCCGGACCTTTCTTCATGTCTAAAGGAACGTGTTCCTTTACCCCAGAGGTTCTCATCTATGTCAACTGGAGCTGCTGTAGTTCCCCCCAGCCACCCTCGAGTGGGTAGGCAGGGTTGCCACCTCGCAGTTGAAATCTAATGGCTACTTCCAGCTATGCTGAAAGATAATCCATATAAATAACTCCAGGTCTGTATTAGTTAGGGAAAAATACAAATTATCTATGAATTTGTCATTTTCAGTGACTTGTTTTGTTGTTAGCAGTAGATTTTTTTCTTGCAAGTATTTTTAATATGAACATAAGTTGTCCCGACACAAGATACAAACTTTCCGCTCTTCAACCTAGCATTGTTATATCGGTGGAGCTGAAAACTTGTCGAAACTGAAGTTGACTAGGGTTTTAGTAAACCGGTAGTTAGCAGGGGTGTGTTCACCCACTCCTCCCACCAGCACTGGTGACTCGGTCACTTTTTATTTTGGCTCAGTAGAGTGTAGATGTGTCTCACTCTCCCGTTAACCCAAGCTAGCTGGAACTAATTTCTTTTCTCTTTCTTTTTCAGGTGTTCCTACCCGTGAGGTCCAACCATGCCACTTGGTGCAGGCCGTGAAGGGCGCCGTTACGGCACTTTCATGTCCTCGGAGTAGCCAGATCCACACACTCTGTCCTTCGTGCCAAGGTCACTCGTATTAGAAGGAATCTCCTTGTAGTGTGTGCTGGGAGTGTTCGCCCTCCCAGTGGCTGAGGTTTGGTAGGCAGAAGAAAAAGAAGTTTAAAAGGGATTCTCTCCATTTGGGGGTAATACTCGGGTAATAATGCAGCCACAGTTCATTCGATCCTGAGATAGGAAGGGCACAGTTTTGAGTCTGGCAATGTTTGTCAGACTATTGGCTTTCAGGGGGCCAATTGGCAAAATTGTGGCACCCTAGATATACCGGAAGAGGTACATATAATGACACAATTACAGCAATTGATGGTGTAAAACGTAATTGTAAGAAAGGAAGTTGAACCGAGTGGTTCTTGGAGGTGTAAACGTTGTCATAATTCAGTCGTGTTCTGAAATTTCTGCCTTCAGTGCACACAAACCCATTTTCTCATAACCTAACCTAGTTTGTCATTTTGTGTTTTCATGTTGGTTATTAATGGATTTACTAAATGCCAATTGCTGAACATGTGAATTTTCATCAGGTTTGGACAACGCAAAGTGTGGCTAAAGGTACTCAGACACTGTATAGTACTGTAACCTTTACTGCAGTGTATAGGTAACAAACAGTACTGAAATACAGTACTGCAAGTGTTGACAGCATTGTTTAGTACTGAAGTACAGTACTGCAAGTGTTGACAGCATTGTTTTGAAGTGACTACTTGAGGCATCCATTTGCTCCTTCTGCGCACAATACGTAGATGGCTAGATAAGAACTTGGAGATCATTCAACAAGCAATTTATATTGGGTGGTTTAGTGAGGAGTATTTTATGATACTGTACTGGGCATCTTCCAGAAGCCAGTATATAGTCACAGATAATAGAATTAGAGAGATGATTTGCTTAACCCTTTTACCCCCAAAGGACGTACTGGTACGTTTCACAAAAGCCATCCCTTTACCCCCATGGACGTACCGGTACGTCCTTGCAAAAAAGCTATAAAATTTTTTTTCCTATTTTTGAAAATATTTTGAGAAAATTCAGGCATTTTCCAAGAGAATGAGACCAACCTGACCTCTCTATGACAAAAACTAAGGCTGTTAGGGCAATTTAAAAAAAATATACTGCAAAATGTGCTGGGAAAAAAATAACCCCTTGCGGGTTAAGGGTTGGAAATTTCCAAATAGACTGGGGGTAAAAGGGTTAACTGTAGTTTTATTGATAAATTTCAGCATCAACTATCGAGTCCCTTCATTTTACTTGCTTCTGAAAGCTGCTGTGCCTTAATTTAGTTGTCTTTTTCGCCGTCGGACCCTAGGCGCTTTTACTTGACTATTATACCGGCTTTCTTTCTCCCACCCTGCTGTCTTGCCTCTTTGTACTTCATATGGGCTAGATTCTATATATCCAATTGCAATCCTGTCGAGGTTGTTTTGTTGAAAGTCAAGTATTGAATACTTTTTTTTCCATTTTGGCCTTTTTGTCTTTCAGTTTAATGAAATTGTAACCGCCGTTGTTTTTCAATTTTTAATTACTAATTATTCATTCATTTGTAGATAGTGTGGGAGGGTGGGCTGTGCCACCCTAGCAGTACCAGCCAAACTCGATTGAGTCCCTTGTCAGGCTGGGAGGAGCATAGAGAGGAGATGTCCCCTTTTTTGTTTCATTTGTTTGATGTTGGCTACCCCCAAAAATTGGGGAAGTGCCTTAGTGTATGTATGTACGTAATTATTCATTCATTTGTAGATATATCTAGGATTTTTTTAGTATTCTCATGTCTTTAAATGTTGTAGTAAAATCTGGTTTTTTGTTTAGCTTAGTAATAAGTGAATTTTGATGTTGAATGAACAAAAAAGGTCAATGTTTTTAATACCTAATTTATTTCTACAGGTAATTCTTCACAGTCTGCAATGCGGTACATCTTAGTGTTGATCTGACAATCAAGATTAGAAGTGAATTTCAAGATTATGCTGACGTCATTTGCATCAGGAAGAATTTAAGCATCCTTACCCAGTTAACAAATATGGTAGAAATTTTCTTATCACTCTGTGAAATTTTAGATAGACATTGGCTTGATAATTTTTTTTTTCTAAGCACCGCATTTTGAGTTCAGTTGTCTTTTAATTTCTATGTCAACTCATTGCCTTCCATCAATTTAAAGTTATAGGTTATCTAGTGTGGTCTTAAGACCGGCAAGTATGAAGTTATGCTACTTCACACTCATTACAAAAGATTGTTCCAAATCAATGATTTGTCTAAATGTGAAGCATTTATAATTGGTCTGTTCACAAACTTCTATGTATTGGTTACCCTTGGGTGTCTTCACCCTTATTACTGGAAAGGGATACTAATTGTCAAAATTTATTGTTACCATTTTATTTGTAAGAAAATTGGATATTTGTCTTTAAAAATCTCTTGATTCAAATGTGCCATTATTTTATTGAAACTTACTGGAATTCATTTGCTATTTATTCTAAAATCAGGAGCCCTTTTAATGAGAGCATGCCCTGATGAAGTCGGTGAGCCTGAGCACGGCATATCATTCCCGTGCTGAAACTTGGTGACGGGCAAGAGGGCTCTTGAACTTGGGGAAATTGCTCCCCCAGTTCGAATCTAAATTTCTCATTCATCTTTTTCTTTCAATATTAATTCGACCTTCTCCTAATTTTATAAACTTTCTTTCGTGTATCTTTACCAACTCCATGAGAAAAATTTCCCTTATATATGTATATATGTATTTATTGATTTTTCTTTTTCTTTTGGCTTGGATGTTTCTACATCCATTATAGCTGCTGGCACGGATGGTTATATATTTGCTATTGCTGCCCTGCTTTGACGAACTGGAGAAGGTGTAGTGGTTGGGAGGTATTTGCATTCAAAGCTATATGTGAGAGTATTGGATGATCTCAGCCATCCCGAAGATAGTTTGGACCTTTTTGGAGGAACTATTCTCAAGTGTTGGGTCTTCGCAATCCAGGGGGATCCAATGCTTGGCGTAGGACTCTCGGCTTTTGGCCGGAAGCCCGTCATTACAGATATGGGGAGGATGATTCCATAGTTAATTGGTCTCAGTCCTAACAGGCGGGTTCAGCTTACACGTGTGCCTCTATATCCGTTTTGATGCTATCCTTCGGGTAAGGTATGGAGAGGACCATCTGGGAAGTATACTCTCATTGTGCCGATAGTGGAGAGTGCACATTTCCTTTCTGACGTGTGATGGCCTAACATTCTCGAGCAGGTACAACAAACTAACCCTTTTCTCTCTCTCTCTCTCGTCTAATGGATTCTTTAAGTAACGAACCCCCATCCCCTGGATACGCTGACTCTCCCCCGGCACTGTTGACGACCTCTGCTAATTCAATTAAGGAAAATTCTGTTGACGACCTAGGAACAAAAAAGGACCCCTCTACCAATGTTGTAAAACCAATTTAATTGGGTAATAAAGGGAAACTTCGAATCCTTCATGTTACCCAAATTCCAATAAATACTGATTATGATATGCTATATAAAGCATTTAGATGCTATGGAGTGATTAAAGAAATTAGAATGAAACTTGAAAATGAAAAATGGCATTCATGGATAACTTGTAATAATCATGAAGAAGCATTCAATGCAATATGTAACATCAATAATATCAAAATTAATAACTTAAATGTCTTGGGTTCCCTATGTCATAAGATACCAAACAATTGAGATATATATAGACCTGCTGACTGGTTTGAGAAAGATATCGATTTAACTATGCTCCCCCAGAGAAAGCCAAAACCACCAGTGTGACTTGTTGCCGAGCCTAAAGGGAGTAATGGGAATTATTTTAAAATTAGCAAACAAACTCAAAAAAAGGTAGGAACCATTGCACCAGGTGATATATCTCGCTTTGGGAAAAATAGCTTTCTAATCCATGCAAAATCATACACGCAATCAGTAATACTTTCTAACCTTAAGACAAGCAGTGATGAGGATATGTTAGATGTCAAACCCCACCTAAACTTCAGTTACGGAAGGGGAGTAGTCTTCAATAAAGGTCTGAATGAATTTACAGAAGAGAAAATACTAGCCATGTGCCCATTAACAGTGTGGAAAGTGCATAAAATTCCTGGGACGTCGATGATTATTCTTTACTTTCCAGGATGCTGATGTGCCTTTCCACATCAATATTGAAAATGAAAGAATAAAAGTTCGACCTTTTAAACAAAAGCCCTTACAATGTTTCAAATTTGGACATCCTTCTAAAGTTTGTAAAAATGGAAAAATGTGTAGCATCTGTGCCAATCCTTATCATGGAGAGTGTACACTTGAGCCCAGCTGTTTGAATTGCAATTCAAACCATAAATCCACTGACAGGAGCTGCGAGATTTATAAGTTTGAAGAAGCAGCCCTCAACAAATCCAGTTTAGAACACATAAGTGTAGGACATGCCAAAAGACTACTGAAAAAAACCAAACAGCTATGCAAAGGCATTGAAATCAAGAGAAAATATACCACAGGAGACATCAAGCCCACATAGTGCTGCCAGTAATTCCAAGAAAAGAAATACATCATCTAACGATAGTAAAGTTTTGCGTGACAAGGTAAGCATATTGCTTTCCAAGGCTTTGCCACTGTGTATTAAAACTGCGACACTGCCCACTTCTATACAAACTTCATCCCCCATTACCAGCAATAGTACTAACCTCTCTCAGGCCATGTCCTTGCCTGATTTGATGGAGGTTCCACCTGAAACAAAGTTACCAGGTGCACCTGTGGTAGGGAAGGTACAAAAACCTGGTAGATCCTCACCACTGATGAATAGGAAAAGAGAGAGATCTCCATCTCTCTCACCCCCTTCCATAAGAAATATTAGAGTGATGACATCAGATAAATATGATGTTTTGTCTGTTGATGTTTCTGATCAACAAGAAGACATTTTAAGTAAATCAGAAATTCAAGTTGAGGTCCACCATCCCTTTCAACAATTGGATCAAAAGGACAAGAAAAGCTCAAACACAAAACCATATTTATCAAGACCCTCTTTAATAAAACTACCGGGAAATAGCGTTAGATCAAAAATTGCCAATGGGAAGACTTCATCTAAAAGCTCTTCCAAAAAATAAACCATAGTTTTTTCCTCCATTTTGCAATGGAATTGTCAGGGTTTAAGGGCCAAATATGAAGAACTTGAGCTCCTGGTTTACGAGCATTCCCCCATAATTGTATGTCTACAGGAGAGCAAGCTTGATTCTAATACCCCTTGTCCTCGCGAAAATATTAGTCATAGGACACCTTATGATCACGGAGTGGGGAGCCATGGCGGAAGTCTCATATACGTTCGTCAAGATGTTCCCCAAATATCTGTCTATTCGTACACCTCTGCAGGCAGTGGTTGTACATATAAAATCTGTTCGATGTACTTGCCTCCAAATGATAACATTGTATGATGATTTAGTAGTGATTCAATGGCTCCTTCAACTTTTTTTTTTTACTTGGAGATTTGAATATTAGACATCCTTTGTGGAGTGATGTTTTAGCAAACACCAGGGGCAATATTATATCATCAATTGTGGAAAACGAGGATGTCGAACTCCTATTCAGGAGAGCACACACACTTCCATGTTCAGACAGGTAACTTGTCATGCATTGACTTTTCAATTGCAAGCTCTAACTGCCTCCTTGATTTCAATTGGAGGACATTAGATGATTGGCATACTAGTGATCATGTACCAATCATTATAAACACCAATAATGGTCCATTTTTACAAAGATCTCCATGATGGATTCTAGACAAGGCAGACTGGGTTAAATTTTCTGAGCTAAGTGAAATCGAAGGGAGAGCAGAACAGTTTGAAAGTATTGATGATGCCATAGACATACTGAATGGAACTCTTCATACAGCAGGAATCAATTCGATTCCCGAAACCACAGGACTATTCAAAAGACGACCAGTCCCGTGGTGGTCCTCAGAATTAACAGTCTTGCACAGAGCCACCAGAAAATCCCTGACTAGATTGCGTAGACGCCGTACTGATGAAAATTTGATTTCGTATAAAAAATGTAGAGCACAGTTCCGTCGTGCAATGAAAGAAGCTAGACGCCAATCTTGGGTGGCTTTAGTTTCCTCCATTAACAGTAGAACACCACCATCTTCTGTGGAGGAAAATGAAAAAAATTGCCGGCAAATTTACCACCAACGCACCACCAGTGTTGAAGGTGAATGGCCAGTATATAACTGAAGCAAATGAAGTTAGCAATGCCCTGGCTAATCCTTTTTCAAATGTATCCAGCAAGTGTGAAGGAGCTTTGGTCACCAGTATAAGAGCGTTGAAGAAAAGAAAATTTTAAGTTTTGCAACAGGAAGGGAAGAATCGTATAATTCTCCTTTCACTGAAAGAGAATTTGATTCCGTACTCGCTACTTGTAACGATACAGCCCCTGGACCTGATGGAATTCCATATACAATGATTAAACATGTACATTTTAATGCAAAGCTATTTATATTAAGCATTATTAATAGAATATGGCATGATCATAGTTACCCAAGTGTTTGGGAACTAGCCATTATTTTAGCCTTTTTAAAACCCGGTAAAGACAAGTTTTTAGCAGCAAACTATCGTCCTATTGCATTGACATCTTGTTTATGTAAAATCATGGAGAAGATGGTCAATGCAAGGCTGATATGGTACCTTGAAAAGAAAGGTATTTTATCACCGATTCAATGTGGATTCAGAAAAATGCACTCGACTGATGTGTTGATACGACTAGAGTCTTCTATTTGTGAAGCGTTTGCTTCCAAACAGCACCATGTGACAGTTTTTTTCGACCTTGAAAAGGCATATGATACCACATGGAGATATGGTATTCTTAAAACCATTCATGAATTGGGATTGAGAGGAGAGCTGCCACTATTTATTCAGGCATTTCTTTCGCATAGAGTTTTTCAAGTGAGAGTAGTGGAAACTATCAGAGAGTAAGTGTCAGGAAGGAGGAGTTCCTCAGGGTAGTGTGCTGAGTGTAATCCTGATTGCACTAGCAATTAATGGGATATCCTCAGTCATTCCCCAGGATGTTCTCTCAACACTATTTGTGGGTGATCTCTCAATATCATTTGCTGGAACTAGAATGGCAATGGTTGAGAGAAAAATTCAACTCTCTATTGATAAAATTATCCATTGGGCCGATATGAATAGATTTAAGTTCTTGACAAGTAAAACTACCATTGTCCATTTTTGTCGTATCCGGGGAGTACATCCAGACCCGGATATATACATTAAAGGTCAACGGATACCATGTTAAAGTGAAGCTAAATTTTTACGTTTGATATTTGATTGTAGGCTTACATGGGTTTCTCCCTTGAAAGCATTAAAAGCTAAATGTGTTGAAGCTCTGAATATCTTAAAAGTATTGTCCCATACATCCTGGGGGGCAGACCGCAATACTATTTTAAAATTATACAAGGCCTTAATTTTTTCCAAAATTAGTTGTGGCTGTGAAATATACTCCTCGGCTACCCCAAGCCGATTAAAGATATTAGATTCAATACATCATGCTGGTATAAGATTGTCCACAGGAACGTTTAGAACCTCACCTATCCCAAGTCTTCTTGTTGATGCTGGAGAGTTACCTCTAGACCTTTCCCGGATGTCTTCTATTCTTTGGTATTGGTTTAGATTGTAAAGACTCCCTAATTCTTTAGCCTTCCAGACTGCAAGCCTTGTAAGACACGCATCATACTTTGAGTTGCACCCAAAATATCCTCAACCTTATGGCTTTCAGGTGAAACGATTATTAAATAGTCTGGATATAATTAGAAATAAGGTACTTCCATTCAAGGTATCATCAACGCCTCCATGGAAATTACCAGAGGTATCTTTTTGTAAAAAATTTTATTGGAGATAAGAAGAATATGTCAGACCTAGAAGCCAGGTCTCTCTTTAATGAACATGTTAACCCTTTTACCCCCAGGCTTTTTGGAAATTTCCAACCCTTAACCCCCAAGGGGTTACTTTTTTCCCCAGCACATTTTGGTGTATATTTCTTTTAAATTGCTCTAACAGCCTTAATTTTTGTCATAGAGAGGTCAGGTTGGTCTCATTCTCTTGGAAAATGTCTGAATTTTCTCAAAAAATTATCAAAATTATGAAAAAAATAATTTTTATAGCATTTTTTTGCAAGGACGTACCGGTACATCCATGGGGGTAAAGGGATGGCTTTTGTGAAACTTACCAGTACGTCCTTTTGGGGGTAAAAGGGTTAAAGAGCATAGAGGATCAACTTTTATCTATACTGATGGCTCCAAATCTGATGCTGGCGTTGGATTTGGAGTACATAGTAATGGTTTTAATTGTAGAGGTGCACTTCCTCTAACAGCTTCCATATTTACTGCCGAACTCTATGGCATATTAACCGCTATTGAGAAAATAGCGTTGGAGAAGGAGGGTAATTTTACAATTTTTAGTGATGCAAGGAGTGTTCTTCAAGCTTTACAAGTTTTTAATTCTAGTGACCCTCTAGTTTTAAAGATTTTAGAATGGCTTTTCATTATTGGACGGAGAGGTATAACAGTTCGATTTTGTTGGGTTCCAGCACATGTAGGTGTGTCTGGGAATGAGAAGGCAGATTTACTGACGAAGAATGCTGCATCCGAGTTGCTGCCAAGAAGGTATCCCATTCCCTGTAATGATTTCTTACCTGACATCAAGAAATTGGTTTGCAATAAATGGCAACAGCAATGGGATAGCCTAGATGGCAATAAAATGAGAGGTGTAACAAATGTCATATCTCCTTGCAGGTATATTATGATGCCCCGAAAATGGGAGACGTCTCTTTGTCGTCTCGGTATTGGTCACACTCGGTTGACACACAAGTTTCTGCTGAAGGGCCAACACCAACCGTATTGTGACGACTGTTTAGTACCTCTAACATTGAGGCATTTGTTGACCGAATGCCCCAATTATAACAACTTAAGGAATAGATATTTGTTTGAGGCTCGAGGTGAGGGTGGCAGGTTCATCCTTGCCGAGATTCTTGGAAATGTTTCCTACTATAATACACTCCAATTATAATACTCGGGTTTGTAAAGAAAAAAGCAAATTACTTGAAAATGTGCGAGTTTTCCTAATTGTTTTCGTAATCATTAAAAATGTGTAAAGTGTTTTGTAATATTTTCTAACCTGTGTAGTGCCTATTTACTGGACTCGTTTTGTATTATTTTTTTTTACCTTATTTGATTTTGGACTTTACTTTATACATGAGCATAGATTTAATATACATGAGCATAGATTTATATATTCCTTGTTATTCACAGAACTTTGGCTAGATTTGAGGAGAGCCAAATTATATGGCCTTGAATATGGACAGCTTTGAATTTGAGTGCTGTAACAGTTTGCAGTTCATCAGAATTTAAATATCTCCTGGTAAGTAGTGTAAATGTGTTTTATTCTTAATATAAGTAAAGGCAGTGTTCCATTTATTTTTGGGGCAGACCGCAATACTATTTTGAAATTATACGAGGCGTTGATTTTTTTCCAAAATTAGTTATGGATGTGAAATATATTCTTCAGCCACCCCAAGCCGGTTAAAAATATTAGACTCGATACATCATGCAGGTATTAGATTGTCTACAGGAGCTTTTAAAACCTCGCCTATCCCAAGTCTCCTTGTTGATGCTGGGGAGTTACCTCTAGACCTTTACCGAATGTCTTCCATTATTCGGTATTGGTTTAGATTGCAAAGACTCCCTAGCTCTCTAGCCTTTCAGACTGCAAGCCTTGTAAGACACGCATCATACTTTGAGTTGCCCCCAAAATCTCCTCAACCTTATGGCTTTCGGGTGAAACGATTATTAAATAGTCTGGATATAATTAGAAATAGGTACTTCCATTCAAGGTATCATCAACGCCTCCATGGAAGTTACCAGAGATATCTTTTTGTAAATATTTCATTGGAGATAAGAAGAATATGTCAGACCTAGACGCCAGGTCTCTTTTTATGGAACACGTTGAAGAACATAGAGGATAGACTTTTATATATACTGATGGCTCCAAATCTGATGCTGGCGTTGGATTTGGAGTACATAGTAATGGTTTTAATTGTAGAGGTGCACTTCCTCTAACAGCTTCCATATTTACTGCCGAACTGTATGTCATATTAACCGCTATTGAGAAAATAGCGTTGGAAAATGAGGGTAATTTTACAATTTTTAGTGATGCAAGGAGTGTCCTTCAAGCTCTAGAAGTTTTTAATTCTAGCAACCCTCAAGTTTTAAAGATTTTAGACTGGCTCTTTATTATTGGATGGAGAGGTTTAATGGTTAAATTTTGTTGGGCTCCAGCACATGTAGGTGTGTGTGGGAATGAGAAGGCAGATTCACTGGCTAAGAAGGCTGCATCCGAGTTGCTGCCAAGAAGGTATCCCATTCCCTGTAATGATTTCTTACCTGACATCAAGAAATTGGTTTGCAATAAATGGCAACAGCAATGGGATAGACAGAAGGGAATAAAATGCGAGAGGTAACAAATGACATATCTCCTTGGAGGTATAATATGATGCCCCGAAAATGGGAGACGTCTCTTTGTCGTCTCCGTATTGGTCACACACGGTTGACACACGAGTTTCTGCTGAAGGGCCAACACCAACCGTATTGCGAGGACTGTTTAGTACCTCTAACAGTGAGGCATTTGTTGACCGATTGCCCCAATTATAATAACTTAAGGAATATATATTTGTTTGAGACTCAAGGTGAGGGTGGCAGGTTCATCCTTACCAAGATTCTTGGACATGTCCTACTATGCAAGTGCCATTTTTAGATTTATTTCAGAAGCAGGTCTTCTGAAAACTATTTAACTTTTATAATGACATTAAACTTATATGGTTTTAATTGAATATTCTTTTATTTTTTATATATATAAACCAAATGATATCGGTGTCAATGACCTTAGATGTCAGGGTACCTGAAAACTTTTGAAATCAATCAATCAATCCTAGATCAACTTCTAAGAGAAGCGGAAATGTCCCTGTTCCTACGGACATGGAATGTGGTTGTCTCGGCTGCATGTGGATAAAAGGGATGTCCTGAAACTTTCTCTCTGTTTCCTTAGGTGATTCCCCAGGATCATCCTTATGGGCCAATTAGATCTCATACTCCCTTGATTCCATCTGCTTATAATGCAAGTTTTCTAGATCCTTGTGTTACGACATCTAAGAGTGAGTGACTTAGAGGAGTACCGTTTGGTCCTTATTCTTGACTTGACCTCAAATGAGGATGATGTTGAGCCACCACATCCTCTTGCTAAACGATATCCTGACCCTGCTTCGCCTGCGGAGTTGTTCCCGCATGATCAGACTTTCCCCCATTCCTGCACTAGAGTTGGGGAGACAGTGGAAAGACATTCTTCAATGGTGTAAGAATTGTCATCCAGTAGTCAAGCAGGAAGATGTTTCCGTTCTTCCGCCAAGTAAAAGGGCTAGGGTAGACCTCGCTAATTCTCCCTCTCCAATTATGATTTAGGATCCGTCTTCCGCCACTGTAGAGGTAGGTTGCTCAGATCCTACGGGCGTAGATCCTTTGGAAGTTCCAACAGCAGAGCCGGGTGAGGAGTCGTCCTTTCTGCTGGTTCTTGGAGTAATCCGAAGTTTGAATAAATATGGAGAGGTCCCTCTGTTACCTTCCATAGAGAGGAAGACCATTGTTGGGTTCTTCCCTGAACATAGGCTGGAACTGCTCTGGTCCTGACAGGGTTAGGACACCATTCATAAGATTAAACATCAGGTCTCTGCTTTGAAGGACTTGGAGTTGAGAGGTCGTCAAAGTTAATTCCACCAGTGCTTTCTACATAGAGAAAGGTCTACGTCCCAGAAGGGACGTATCCTAATCCGCTGCCTCTGGGTCCTGGTATGGCGTCCTTGACCCCTTGTTTCACGAGTGAGAAACTCAGCAATTGGTGGTTTTCTCAGCGCCAGAGATGTAAACTTTAGAACGGCTTCCATATTACGCCTTGTAGGCATTCTCATGGTTGGATCACTTGTACAAAAACAGCACAAAGAACTTGTGCAGTCAGGCTAAAGTACTAGAATTCCTGATTCACCAATGTGCTTTCCTCTTGGGTAACTGCATCCCTAAGAGAAGGGATGCAGTTGTTAGTAAGTTTGCACATCAAATGGCTTCGAGGGATTCATTGGGTCTTCGGGACACCCTGACTCTGGTACATAGGTTAATGCTACTATAATTTTTATTTCAAGTTAAAGATGGGATCATTATTGAATTCCTTCTAGGTAGTAGGTTGGCCAGGGCACCAGCCACCCGTTGAGATACTACCGCTAGCGAGTTATGGGTCCTTGGACTTGCCAGACAGTACTACATTTGGTCCTTCTCACTGGTTACGGTTCGTTTTCCCTTTGCCCACACACACCAAATAGTCTGGCCTATTCTTTACAGATTCTCCTCTGTCCTCGTACACCTGACAACACTGAGATTACCAAACACCTCTTCTTTGCCCAAGGGGTTAACTACTGCACTGTAATTGTTCAGTGGATACTTTCCTCTTTGTAAGGGTAGAAGAGAGACTAGCTATGATAAGCAGTTATTCTATCAAACCATTGTTCTCTAGTCTTGGGTAGTGCCATAGCCTCTGTACCATGGTTTGTCACTGTTTTGGGTTAGAGTTCTCTTGCTTGAAGGTACACTTGGGCACACTATCTAATTTCCCTTCCAGTTGTTTTGTTAAAGTTTATATAGTTTATATTTATTTTTTCCTTGTTTCCTTTCCTTACTGGGTTACTTTCCCTGTTGTAGCCCCTGGGCTTATAACATCCTGCTTTTCCAACTAGGGTTGTAGCTTAGCAAGTAATAATAATGATATAGAGCTCAAGATATTTCAAATACTTATGTACATTATGGCTTAAATGGAAGAAGCATCCTTTCAACATGACTAATGGCAAAAAAGCAATTTGTTCATGATCCCAGTATAATTCTTTAGGCTGTAAATCTGATAATCATTTATCATCCAGAACATTCTAAAGTATGTTCTGTGCTTATTCGATAATAGAGCGTGCAACACAGGAAAACGCCGCCGTGTCCTGCCATAAGACAATGAAAACACCACCGTGTCCTACCATAAGACAATGAAAACACCACCGTGTCCTGCCATAAGACAATGAAAACGCCACCGTGTCCAGCCATAAGACAATGAAAACACCACTGTGTCCTGCCATAAGACAATGAAAACGCCACCGTGTCCTGCCATAAGACAATGAAAACACCACCGTGTTCTGCCATAAGACAATGAAAACACCACTGTGTCCTGCCATAAGACAATGAAAACGCCACCGTGTCCTGCCATAAGACAATGAAAACACCACCGTGTCCTGCCATAAGACAATGAAAACACCACCGTGTCCTACCATAAGACAATGAAAACACCACCGTGTCCTGCCATAAGACAATGAAAACACCACCGTGTCCTACCATAAGACAATGAAAACACCACCGTGTCCTGCCATAAGACAATGAAAACGCCACCGTGTCCAGCCATAAGACAATGAAAACACCACTGTGTCCTGCCATAAGACAATGAAAACGCCACCGTGTCCTGCCATAAGACAATGAAAACACCACCGTGTTCTGCCATAAGACAATGAAAACACCACCGTGTCCTGCCATAAGACAATGAAAACACCACCGTGTCCTGCCATAAGACAATGAAAACACCACCGTGTCCTGCCATAAGACAATGAAAACACCACCGTGTCCTGCCATAAGACAATGAAAACACCACCGTGTCCAGCCATAAGACAATGAAAACACCACCGTGTCCTGCCATAAGACAATGAAAACACCACCGTGTCCTGCCATAAGACAATGAAAACACCACCGTGTCCTGCCATAAGACAATGAAAACACCACCGTGTCCTGCCATAAGACAATGAAAACACCACCGTGTCCTGCCATAAGACAATGAAAACACCACCGTGTCCTGCCATTAGACAATGAAAACACCACCGTGTCCTGCCATAAGACAATGAAAACACCACCGTGTCCTGCCGTAAGACAATGAAAACACCACCGTGTCCTGCCATTAGACAATGAAAACACCACCGTGTCCTGCCGTAAGACAATGAAAACACCACCGTGTCCTGCCGTAAGACAATGAAAACACCACCGTGTCCTGCCATAAGACAATGAAAACCCCACCGTGTCCTGCCATAAGACAATGAAAACACCACCGTGTCCTGCCATAAGACAATGAAAACGTCTTAAATATTCCCTCTGCATACCACACATCGGATTTATGATAAAAAAGCTTACCAGCTTCACCTTCCAAAAATTTATTCTTTCATCTTCTTGACCATGTTATATGCTTTTACAAATTCTGCAGTAGCATGATTAGGTTTCTATGTTGCATCATATTGAAATCCATCACATTTAGAAAAAAAGAGACTACATTTCATTTCATCTCAAGTGCCAAAATAGCCTGGCCTCAAGAAGGATGTCGCTACCTCGAAAAGGACGTCAGTAAACCAGTTCGGCGCCAAATAGCTGTCTCCAAACAGCTAAAGCCAAAAGGCGGCTCCAAAGAAGTCCCATTCCGTAGCATGTGACCCCAGGGTCGAGACCTTCTCCATCCCATTGTCCTGCAGTGGACTAGAAACAGCTACATTTGTTGTTATTGTTGTAGATTAATACAGGTATTAACATTTGTAGATGTAAGGATTGTAGTTTGCTTTGAATATCCAGTTACCGATGAAGTAGGGGTAAATTTGTGTTGTTGGACTATTGACAGTAGGATTAATAAAAGGTGAGCGTTTTACATCCTGCCATACTGCTATCAAGTTACAAAGAGCTCTATTTTTTATCTTAAAAGAGGTATCATCCACATTCTTCCTAAACGAGGGATGGTGAAATCTACAAACCAATTAATCATCATACAGGTAAAATATTCAAAACTGAAATCTCCCATTTAAAGGCTTTTTATTTGGCCGATACATGTCTCTGTGTACAAGACAGGTTCTATCAGTCTTTTCATCCCTACGAAAGAGAAATAAGAGCTTCCTGGAATCACTGTTTTGCTCCCATATGGGACCAAGGGGTTGGATACTTCCAGGGAAGAACCAACCAGTTCAGTTCTAGGGGGACTGCCAACCCACCAAGCAGTGAGTCTCTCTATTTACAGAAATTATTCATAGATATACAAACCAGAGTCTTATAACCTAACTCCCCCCTCCTCCCAGTCCTGGACCGAAAGGTCATAAGTAAAGCTTTCAGACTGCTGAGAGGGCTTGGCTTCTTATCCGCACCCTATCAATAGTTTAAGCACTCGTTAAACCATTCTCACAACACACACTATCGTGGGCTGAAACTCTTTACGAGGGGAAGTATGGAGAAAATTTATGCATTCTCATTAATCATATGATGCTACTACATTCCGGTAGGCCCTGCTGCTTCTTCCGGTGCCTTGGATGACCGCGAAGGTAGCAGCAGTAGGGGAATCTGTGTTATAAAGCTTTATCTGTGGTGGATAACGGGGGAGGGTGGGTTGTGGCACCCGTAGCAGTACCAGCCGAACTCTGTTGAGTCCCTTGTCAGGCTGGGAGGAACGTAGAGAGGAGAGGTCCCCTTTTCTGTCATTTGTTTGATGTCTGCTACACCCCAAAATTGGGGGAAGGGCCTTGGTATATGTATGTATGTACATACAGTCACTCAGTCTTATAGGACTGAAATCAGTGGTTCCCAAACTTTTTCAGGGTGGTGTCCCCCTGGTTTCCAGATGAACTCCTAGCGACACCTCCCCCTTGATATACTTTAAACTATGCAACAGAGCAATGCATTTTATAAATCTAATGACAATTGTATTCTGTAAACGTACATGTTTTGACATAAGATTATGCAAAAACAAAGGAAAAAGTAAACTAGTTATTTCTTGAATGCTCTCATTGCGACCCTATCGTTCTCAGACACAGCTTATGTCTCACTGCTCACTATGTCAATCCACTGCCCACTTTGGGAAAAACCAATTTAGATTCTCGTAAGGCTATCCACTATTACACAGTATTCTAGAAGTTTTATTCCAGCTTTGGAATGATATTCCTAATCAGGTAGTTGAATTGGTGGAACTTCAAAAGTTCAAACTAGCAGCGTTTTTATGTTGAACAGGCTGACTTAAGTTTCTTTCTATACTTTATATAAGAAAGATCTATTTTAATGCTGTTCCTGTTTTTAATACAGTATATTTTATTTCAATTGTTAATTCCTTTTTTTTTTAGTTGATTTATCTCCTTATTTCTTTTCCTTACGAGGGTATTTTTCCATGTTTGAGCCCTTCGGCTAATAGCCTTGCTTTTCCAACTAGTGTCGTATCATGGTCTTCCACTGTCTTGGGTTAAGAGTTCTCTTGCTTGAGGGTACACTCAGGCATACTATTCTATCTCATTTCACTTCCACTTGTTAAAAGTTTTTATATTATATATAGGAAATATTTATTTTAATGTTACTGTTCTTGAAATATTTTATTTCCTTGTTTCCTTTCCTCACTGAGCTATTTTCCCAGTTAGAGCCCCCTGGCTTATAGCATCCTGCTTTTCCAACTAGGGTTGTAGCTTAGCAGGTAGTAATAATAATAATAATAATGATAATCCCTAAGGGAGGCCTAGCCTAACATCTTTAGTTAGGATGTTGAACAGGAATCATGACTTTCACTTCTCTTCGGGACCAAAGTACATTGACATATCCTGGGTCAGTAAAGCAGTTAGATTGGTCATACAGGGATTTTCACTCAACTTAGGATAAGTCTCCTTTAACGGGCATGTTCTTTCTATGTGGTTTCTCTTCCACTTTTTTTATGAAGTTGTTATAGTTTATATAAGGTAGATCTAATTTAATGTTGTTAATTATCTTGAAACTTTCTTTTGATTGTTATTACTTCTCTTGGAGTTCATGTCATTTTTCCTTTCTGCACAGGTCTATTTTTTCCTGTTGGAGCCCTTGGGCTTATAGCATCATGCTTTTCCAACTAGGGTTGTAGCTTGGCTAGTAATAATAATAATAATAATAATTTCTTTTATTCTTTTGCCATTATATATTCTAAAATGTTTTATTTTGATTGTTATTACTTCTCTTGGAGCTCATTTCCTTTTTCCTTTCTGTACTGGGCTATTTTTCCCTGTTGGAGCCCTTGGGCTTATAGCATCATGCTTTTCCAACTAGGGTTGTAGCTTGGCTAGTAATAATAATAATAATAACTTCTTTTATTCTTTTGGCATTATATATTGCATAAACTTATGTGGAAACTTCAAGGATTTTTATACATACATACATCTACTAAGGCACTTCCCCCAATTTTGGGGGGTAGCCGACATCAACAAATGTAACAAAACAAAAAGGGGATCTCTACTCTCTACGTTCCTCCCAGCCTTATGTATTTATTCCACTCTTTAACCCTTTTACCCCCAAAGGACGTACTGGTACGTTTCACAAAAGCCATCCCTTTACCCCCATGGACGTAATGGTACGTCCTTGCAAAAAAATGCTATAAATATTTTTGATAATTTTTTGAGAAAATTCAGGCATTTTCAAAGATAATGAGACCAACCTGACCTCTCTAAGACAAAAATTAAGCCTGTTAGAGCAATTTAAAAAAAGTATACTGCAAAATGTGATGGGATAAAAATAACCCCTTGTGGGATAAGGGTTGGAAATTTCCAAATAGCCCGGGGGTAAAAGGGTTAAGTCCCAGGTTAAAGGTCAAAGTGAAGGTAGTGCTACCTATCAGGTGGGCAGGTGACCTGACAGCCGGGCGTGTTGACCTCATTGAACGCTTAACGGCTATTTCCAGATGTGCCAAAGTCGTACTCTTATTAAAGGTCTCCGGTTTGTATGGTTAAAATATTTCCTATGAAACTTTACTATTTTATTGAGGTTTGTATCTGGAAATTTTAGGCCTGTAAGTCAGGTTAAGCCTACCCTAAGCCAAAATTTAAAAAAATTCAACTAGCAAACAATTCGACCTAAACAGTTTTTTAGAACCAATTAGATTTGTAAGTTGAAGACCTGTAATTATTCTTATGTGTTGCATTGTTTAATTAACGTTAGTTTGCAGTCATTATGCATTTGTTGACCTGATATGGTATGTGTTAGTGGGATGTTGAAGTAACTCCCTTTATATTTGGTATTTATAAGATGTCTTAAAATAAAACTCTCATAGCCTTACCTTTGGAATGGAAAATAGAATTATTGATGAAATTGAAAAAATTCTCCTCCTCTCTCTCTCTCTCTCTCTCTCTCTCTCTCTCTCTCTCTCTCTCTCTCTCTCTCTCTCTCTCTCTCTCTCTCAAAACAGGCCGTCCTGGGACAGATGCCAGCCAGTTGGTTTTTGTGTTCCACTCACCTAGAGGTGAGCCTCCACAGTAAAGAGTTCCAGCTTTGTATTGCTAGAAAAAATTCATATTCCAATTTTGTCATTTGAGCTATAAATGTACACTCCCTTTAGCCTCCTCTATCTTATCCCTTTAAACCCCCAGGCTATTTGGAAATTTCCAACCCTTAACCCCCAGGGGGTTATTTTTTTCCCAGCACATTTTGCAGTATATTTTTTTAAATTGCTCTAACAGCCTTAATTTTTGTCATAGAGAGGTCAGGTTGGTCTCATTCTCTTGGAAAATGCCTTAATTTTTTCAAAAAATTATCAAAAACATGAAAAAAAAAAAATTTTGTATGGCATTTTTTTGCAAGGACGTACCGGTACGTCCATGGGGGTAAAGGGATGGCTTTTGTGAAACGTACCAGTACGTCCTTTGGGGGGTAAAAGGGTTAAACTTATTTGTCCTTCTGCAGGCAAGGAAGTTAAAGTTTTACTGGGTTCCAGGTCATGTGGGTGTGTCCAGAAATGAAGCAGAGGACATATCAGTAAAAGAGGCATCAGAAAAACTACTTCCTGGAAGATATCTACATCATGAAATGACTTTGTTTCATTTACCAGCTCCTGTATACCACGGAAAGAAGTGGTTTTACATACGTCATGGAAAAAAATGTTCTTATACAGGTATATTTTATTTTAGTCAGTTGTTGAATCAGTAGAACTTCAAAAGTTCAAAGTTGGAGCAAATGCCTTTTTGTTGACCAGGCGGACATGAGTCTTTTTATAGTTTATATATGACATATTTGTTTTTGACGTTGTTAATAGTTTATATATGACATATCTCTTTTGACATTACTTTTTCTAGAATGATTTATTGTTAATTTGTTCTCTTCAGTTATTTATTTCCTTATTTCCTTTCCTCACTGGGCTATTTTTCCCTATTGGAGCCCCTGGGCTTATAGCATCTTGCTTTTCCAATTGGGGTTGTAGCTTGGATAGTAATAATAATAATGATAATAATAATAGAAAGGCTAGAGAATGAATTCTAGGTAATTCTGATTTAAGATTATTTTTTCAGTGCCTAAATTTTTCATTATGTTTTCAGCTAGCCTTGACTGATATTTTGTTCGTGTAAGTTTCCTGAGCCCAACACTATAGGTTGAATTTTATATTTTCAGATGTTAAATATCCATCCATAAACCAAAGGCACTTCCCCCAATTTTGGGGGGTAGCCGACATCAACAAGAAACAAAACAAAAAAAGGGGACCTCTACTCTCTACGTTCCTCCAGCCTAACCAGGGACTCAGCCGAGTTCAGCTGGTACTGCTAGGGTGCCACAGCCCAAAGCAATGGCTTTGACACTGCTCCCTGATAATGCCATGAGAAATTAAAAAGCCAATGGGAACTGGTTCGCTGTTGTGATGTCATTCTTCATGTAGCAGGACTTCAGTTCGAGGCCCCACCGATGTGCTTTAGCATCCTGCTCTCCATATTTTGACTCAATTTTCAAAGGTACAGGAGTCTCTCTCTCTCTCTCTCTCTCTCTCTCTCTCTCTCTCTCTCTCTCTCTCTCTCTCTCATTCTCTCTCTCTCTCTCTCTCTCTCTCTCTCATTCTCTCTCTCTCTCTCTCTCTCTCTCTCTCTCTCTCTCTCTCTCTTCTCTCTCTCTCTCTCTCTCTCTCTCTCTCTCTCTCTCTCTCTCTCTCTCTCTCTCTCTCTCTCTCTCTCTCTCTCTCTCTCTCTCTCTCTCTCTCTCTCTCTCTCTCGCATGTAAATTATTTTCATTAAATAATGGTTATCCAACATTCACTGCATTTATCTCTCTCTCTCTCTCTCTCTCTCTCTCTCTCTCTCTCTCTCTCTCTCTCTCTCTCTCTCTCTCTCTCTCTCTCATTGTAGTTGTATGTAAATTATTTTCATTTTCAAATGGTTATCCAACATTCACTGCATTTATTGCTTAAAAATATCCACCCAAAATTGTCCTAAATCTAACTTGTATTTTATAACCATGACCTGCATCCTATCTTTTATTGACAGGAAATTAAAGCATGCTTGTTAACTATTATATTTATGAAGTATTTTTATTTTCATAATTATAGAGTATTCTATAGCACAGTAGTAAGACCAGTGCTAATGTATGGATTGGAAATGTGGGTTCTTAAGACTCTTAAGATGAAAATAATCAAAGCTCGAGAGAAGGAGATGAAAATGCTGAGGTGAACTATGGAAATATCACTGCTTGATAGATTGTAAAATGATGAAATAAAAATGGCAGGTGTAGTGAAGATCACCGAGGTGATCAGTATGTCCCAACCGAGATGTAGATACGTGTTGAGGATGGGACGGTGGGGAGTGAGGAGGTCTTGGGAGGAACCTTTTAGGGGGAGGAGATCGAGCGGGAGGTTGAAAATTAGACGGCGAGAGGTAAGGTTGAGGGTGATCAAATACATATACCAAAGGCACTTCCCCCAATTTTGGGGGGGTAGCCGACATCAACAAAGAAACAAAACAAAAGGGGGACCTCTACTCTCTACGTTCCTTCAGCCTAACCAGGGACTCAACCGAGTTCAGCTGGTACTGCTAGGTTTGGTGGCAAAGGATGCCTTTGGTAGAAGGCATTGGAGAGGGCGTAGAACCAACCCCTTAATATAGGGACAGTAGTGGGAAAGAAAAAGAATAGAGTAGAAGTGTGTATCCAGGAAGGAGATATTGCTGTACTAGAAGATATTTAAATCCAGTGATTTCTAGAGGCTACCGAATGCAGGTTGCAGTACAATCCTCTCTTGCATCTTTGAACTTTGATGTTTTGGTGCCCAGCTGTTCCCCTTTTTTAGCTGTTTATTCCAATGGTGTCCACCTTATAAGTAAATTCTTAATAACCTAGAGACGTGATTGCTTGGACTGTGTCAAGGAAGTCTTTTCCATTTCATGTTGTTTAAAATCTTATATATCACCAAAACTTTTCTATGGTAATTAATGTGAACCTTATCATTAGACATCTTTGTACCCAGCTGTTTGCTTTTTTAGCTTGATATTTCTCTGGCGTCCACCTTTCCTTAACGAAAAATATCTCTATAGCATAAAGATATGATTGTTTGGTCTTTTGAAGAAGTTAGGTTAGGTTTACCATTCATGATGTGTAAGTTCTCCAATATCAACAGAACTTTTTTATTTTTACTTTTCTGTAGTAATTAATGTGTACATCAACTTTATAATACAGCGATCTGATTATCTTCTTTTATCTTTCAGGTATGCCTGGTGCCCTGTAAAATTTTTCGCCAGTGGAACATATACAAGAGGGAAAGCCTCTTAGGAGCAGGTGCACCTACTAGTTCGCCCTCATCCCTCGGCCGTGGACATAATCTAAACGTTTATGATATAAATAAAATCTTGGTGTTATCTTTATAACCTTTGCAGTGAAGGATTTTGTTGTTTTTACATTTTTACTGCCATTAAAATAATCATGAAACTTAATGTGAGTGAAAGAATTTTGGTTATTATCTATTATGACTTATGAGATTTGGTTCGGTGATATATGTCCTTAAACCTTCTTTATTTGTCTTCAACCGAAGCTACAATAATCCTTTTGATCCAGTATCTATATACAGACTAGTAAGATGAGTATTTACGTAGCCAGAGGTAAATGTTAACTGCTCCTTGGTAAATGATCACCAACCCAATATAACAACATATTTATAAAACTGCTGTACTTTTAACAAGCACTTTGTTATATTACGAACAACAGCCAGGTTATACTCAACTTGTTCTATCATAAATAAATATATATGGAAGGTATATCAATTAATTTTCAGGTTGAGGAGTATGTAGACAGTAATTTCAAACATTATGTAACTAGTCTTCTAAACCATTGGGAAGACACTAATGAATTGGAGGTACGGGGCCAGAACCATTATAGGTTTATTCATGAATTTTATCTTGGGTCAATGTTGAAAGCTGTGAATAGATTTACTCAGTAGGGGAGTAATATGTTTTAATAGGATTGCCCCTGTAGAGGAATTGAAATAGGATTGCCTTTAAATATGAGTAATTTATTGTATTAGAATTGTCTTAAGTGGAGTAAATCTATTTTTTTTTTTTATTGAATATTTTGCTAAAATCCCATTTTAGATTATTCTAAAATGTGAAATGGAGACTAGATTCTAAACCTTTATGTTAAATTTAACTGGTGTGACAGGAGTTAAGTTGAAGGAAGTCAAAAATTCTTGGATTATTGATAACTTAGATGTTTAGTAAAGTTTTGTCCAATGTTCTGTCAAACTAAAGAGAAAATTATTATTCATTTTGTCTGTTGTTAATAGTTTCGGTCTCTGACAAGCCATTGAATTCTTTGTTTTCCTGGAATTCTTTCACCTGAATACTTCTACAAATTTAACATTATCATTGTCAACTTTTATAGACGCATTAGTTCTCAACTGTTTTGATCATTTATGACATTTCCATGCAGCCTTACAGTACTTACGGAAGTGCCATATCTTGGACGGTGGGGGGGTCAATTGCCTCCACCTCAACCTCTCCCTGCCTCTAGCCATTTGTATCACTTCATTTGTTTGTATAATTACCCTCTAAGACCACCACAATTCTGTCCTTGTACTTTATTCTCTGCTTTCCCCCATATCCTCCCAGTGAGACATTGGTGCTCAATTTTCTCTCCTTATGAATAGCCCAACAAAACTGTGTTGTCGCTTATTTCCTTTGCCATTGCTCTCTGCACTCAAAAACTTTCCATTATCTCTTCATTTGTTACTTTGTCCCTCCAAGATATTCTAAGCATACTCTTGTAAAATATCTCTGCTGCATTTATCTTGTTTCTCAACTCTCATTATTGTCCAGCTTTCCGACCCATCCATGAACATGGTCCACACATGTTCTTAAAGCCTTAATTCTTGTTTGTACACCAACTCTATCATATGTCGGCAGATTTTTTATATTTTGAAATGCATTTTTTGCCATCAGGATTCTCTATTTCTCATTTTTTCTCTACCCAGGTAAACAAAGTTTTTTGATTGTTATAACTTTTTTAGCAGTGTCAGCAATGATCACTGTCATATACATAGTTATTTATATTGACTCCTCCAATACTGATACCGTATCTATTGTGTTTTTCAAGGTATTTTCCCCATATATTGCAAATAGGTTTGGAGACAAAACACATCCTTGGTGCATTCCTCTCTCTTATTTCTATCCTCATTGCAAATAGGTTTGGAGACAAAAGACATCCCTGTTGCATTCCTCTCTCTATTTCTATCATTGCAAGTAGGTCTTGGAACAAAACACATCCCTGGTGAACTCCTCTATTTCTATCCATGATGTCAGATTGTTATGGATGTTGAATCCAGTATGTTGGAAACGAGTCTGTCTTTTCCATTTAGGTTTAATCTTAGCAAGATTAGTATTAGGTGTGTTCCTCACTGTTCTATTTTGTTCACTTTTGGCCTTCATTTCCATTTTCTACTGTACTTTGATTGTTTGGAACTTGTAACTTATTAAAATGGGTCTTGTTACTTTTACGGGTTCATTTCTCGCCCTTCATCAGACACTAAAGTCTGTTCAGGCGGGCCTTGGTGTGTGAAAATAATTTCTTTCCAGTTAATATTTTGCTCTGTATCTTATCAGTTATTTTGCTAGCATGTGTATTCAGGCTTAATAGTTTTCAGGTCACTATTATAACACTTTCTAAAAAGATAAGTCTTCAGGTTTTTCTTGAAAACTGCCACATTTTTGCTATTTTTGACATCAAGTGGAAGGTCGTCAACTTTGTTCAAGAATTTATTTTTCATCTTGGGTCAACATATTAAGTAATTTCTGTTATCTGGCCTTCCTGTCACATTATTTATGAATTTTATAATCATATTTTCAAGCTTTTTCATTAGCTATAATTCTTCACTATAGTTAAAAGCATTTCTACATTGGCTACAAATTCTTGTGGAGTTACTCTTGATATGATAGTTGTCCACTGTCTTAATTTTGCCCTGTGATTCATACCCGAATTCCTTTTATGTCCTCTTTTGTTCCTAATTTCCTGGGCCTTCTTACGGTCTGCTTATAGTTATTTCCTTATCTACTGGTTTTCTATAAATTCTTAGGCATTTCTGGAATACTGTAGAGTCCTAATTTATTGTTGAAGGGGATGTTGCAGACTTTATTTAAATTACTAACTCCCTTCTTTAGGTCTTGCTTGAAGGTGCACTCAGGCACAGTATTCTATATTATTTCTCCGTTTTATTTTTCATAATTTATATATGAAATATCCATTATAATGTTAGGTTTTAAAAATATTTTAACTGTTCATTACTTGTTTGTTTATTTTTGTTTTAACTTTCTGGGCTATATTTCCTTGTTGGAACCCTTGGGCTTATAGCGTATTGCTTTTCCCACTAGGGTTGTAGCTTAGCTAGTAATAATGATATAAGACTCTTTTTATCCTGTGCTTAACCCAATTTTCAAGTCAACTTTAAGAATTTCTTTTTCTTGGGTCTTCATTGGGAATATATGTAATCGATTCTTCCTGCCATGTTCTATATATGAACATCTTGTATAACAGTTCAAACTTCGTCACTAGACAACTCTTCACTACATATGTAAATGTTTTATGTTGACTATAACTTAGGGGTTTCTACGTTGACTATAACCTAGGGGTTTCTACGTTGACTATAACTTAGGGGTTTCTACGTTGACTATAACTTAGGGGTTTCTACGTTGACTATAACCTAGGGGTTTCTACATTGACTATAACTTAGGGGTTTCTATGTCGACTATAACTTAATGATTTCTATGTTGACTTGATTTGATGGCTGTCCCCTGTCTTCTTTCTGTCTCTTTCTGTCTTGTAATTCAAACCTGAATGCCTTGCGTAATTCAAACATGAATTCCTTGCGTAATTCAAACCTGAATTCCTTGCGTAATTCAAACCTGAATTCCTTGTGTAATTCAAACCTGAATTCCTTGTGTAATTCAAACCTGAATTCCTTGTGTAATTCAAACCTGAATTCCTTGTATGTTCCCCCCCTTATATCGTACTTTTCTCTTTTAGCTCAGACCTTTTTTAAATTGATGACTTTTCTCTTTTAGCTCAGACCTTTTTTAAATTGATGACTTTTCTCTTTTAGCTCAGACCTTTTTTAAATTGATGACTTTTCTCTTTTAGCTCAGACCTTTTTTAAATTGATGACTTTTCTCTTTTAGCTCAGACCTTTTTTAAATTGATGACTTTTCTCTTTTAGCACGACAGAACATTGGTCAGAATAGTGCTTACAGTGAGGGAAGTAAAATTGAAATGAGCAGTTGATAGGTTCGATAACGTCGAAAGCATAGATATATTCATTGACAGTTTTATAACAATTAGAATTTCTTTAATTGTTTTTGTATTGGAAAACTGGTCCAAAGAAAATTAGTTTATTAGGCTTATATTGGTTGTCTGAGAGTTGGGTAATTTATAATTTGTGTAGAGCCTCAGTGAATTTTTTGACCACTGGCTCAAAGTGTTTTTCATTTGTCTCGTACAAATAGAGTTTCATGATGAGTAAAATCAAATGGCAGAAGAAGGGATTTTAAGGTAAATCACATTTTTGGTGTTTAATAATTTATAATTATGGTATTATAAATTGTATTTGGAGACAGTTAGTCACGGGAATTTGTTCCTATGCAAATTCAAACCATCGTTCAGATAAGGGGTATGTATTCAGCCTGATGCTGGAGCGCCACTGAATAGTTTAACGAGCAGTTAAGCGACAGGTTGGACCAAGGGGGGAGGAGTGTCGCCCCCTTGTCAAGGTCTCTTCACTTTTGGTTTCTGGCCACATCAAACTTTTTTCTTTTTTCTTTTTCAGGAAGTGAATACTGTCTACCAATTGTTATGTGAAGTGAGACACTCGATTGTGGGAAGATGGACTTTACATCCAGGTTATTTTTATCACTGAACCTGCTGTAGATCCACACTACATCCAGGTTATTTTTATCACTGAACCTGCTGTAAATCCACACCTTGTGCTCTAGGGGCATAATTATTTGCAGTCAGTCCCATATGTCGAGTGTTAGTTGTGACCTCTTTGTGGTGGCAGACGCATGCTTTGAGGGGGAAGGAAGAGCTGTGCTTTTTCTTCACGCTTATCAGGTGCGTCTGCTTTTGCTGCTGCTTTGCTTACTCTGGCTCAATCCCCAGGGAATGTTATAGGAGCAAGGAGCCCTCTGATCTATGTCTGTGAGCTCTCAAGTTCTGGTGGCATATGCGGTTCCTCCTGCAATCGCCCCAACTCTTTAGAGGTTGGAGGCTCTTCTCCATTTGCCTACCACTGAGGATGACTAACCTAAAGAGGTTTTGGTCCCCTTAAGTCTTCTAGGTACAGTAGGCTAATCATGTCATTGTTTCTGATGGTGTCTGCAGTGGTTTCCCTCCCTCGGGCAGGGAGGACAGTTTTGCAGGTGGCATGGGGTTATCTGTGCATCTCCTTCACCAAGTCACCCATCCCCACCTTTCCCTTGTGCTTCATCTCTACTTCTGCTTTGGGGTTTCGCTCCCCTGTAAATGTGACTATCCCTCCACGAGACATTATTCCTCAGTGTTGTGGTTCCTGTTGGAGCAACCCCTATGGTTTCTTCCCTTGGGGAAGAGTCGTCTGGGTCTCTCAGAGACTACTGTGCTTTTAGTGCCTGAGGGGAGGGTTGGAAACATGCACATTCTTCTTCCTCGTTGTCATCTTTGGTTTCCAACTATCAACTTCTTAGATGAAGTAGAGAAAGTCTTGGTAGCTTATGAAGGGCTCCTTATTGACACTTCAGTTCCCAAGGGCCAATGCAAAGGTCGGGGGTCACGATTTCCATCTGCACCATTAGAGCCAGGCTTGGGTCTCTTGCTACTAGAATGGTGCTATGGCTCTTTGTTTAGGCCCTCACAGCTGATGTACGTGTCCTTGGTTGTGACCTTTAGTCGCAGCTTCAAGCCTCAAGTCTCGTCCCCACTGTGACTGCTCTTAGGTCCCTGACTATCTCTATAGCCAAGTGGTACTGGTGCTGCGGCTCCACGCTTCCGGCACTGACCCCACCAAGTGTCGCTGCTTACTGTTACTACCTTCTTCCCATTGTCCACCTCCCCTTTTCTCTCTCTTGCCTAGGGTACGCATCCATTCTTCCAATGTTGCCAAGAGCCCTTGCCTCACAGGCAAAGGTAAGAGGGATTTTGGAGTGGATCGCAGAAAGAATTCCATCAGATGACAACTTTATGCTTTCAGTGAATCTGAAAGATGCATACTTTTATTACCTGTGCATCAGATCATTATTGCTGCTTCCCTTCTGTAAAGGTTTCATGTGCCAGTTCACGTCTGGTCTTCAATCTGGGTACTGCTCCTCAGTTCATTCAGATGATATTCTGGGTAGTAATTTAGGGACCCCTTTATGGAATACAGTACGTTCAAATGTGAATGTATTCCTCAACTGGGTGATCCTGGTCTTCATGTGTCAGTAGTGACATGATTAAGGTTAACTTTCCACTTTTCATCATGATATTGTAATTGTGATAATTGAGGCAAAGTTGAATTTCTTACCCATGCTGGCGATGCTGGTAAGTTATATTTGATTACACAAAATAATCTTGGCTGCTTTTCTGCACTTGAGAAGCTTGTACGGTACCTAAAAAGCAAGTGTCTTTGCACGAGATCTCTTCAGGTACTTTTTGAAGAATCTGCTTCGTCACCAAGGATTGCCATCCCTCGTGCTGATGGAAATAGGAGACATGTAGATCTTACCTCTTGGCTAAAGAGGAACCCTTGTATGAGAGTCCCACTCTACTTCATCTTGACATGCAATGGTACACGGATGTGTTACGGGTTGCCGCACACCTTAACAACAGGGTTGTCATATTTGTGGTCAGATGAAGCAACTACTTTGAAGTCCTGGAATTAGGAGCCGTTGTAGTGCTACAAGCCTTCCAATAACGAGACATCCAGTAGGTTGCTGACACACCACCACCTTATGTGTAGCTCTACAAGCTGAGAAAGCAAATGCATTTCTGGACATTACATGCCAGGGAGCTTTCATTTGGGAACATTCCTGGCAAGGAGAATGGGCTGGCAGAATCAATTTAGTTGCCAATGGTCATATTGGTCCCTACATGCAGATGTATCAGATAGGCTTCTGGTTGTAGGGCTCTACGGAAATCGACACTGGTTCACCTTACGGCTTGATAATAAGTGCCCTAGGTTTCCCCTCCTTATCAACCCCATGATCTTTATCGAAGTTGCCTTCCAACATCCATGGGATAACTTGGATGGTTACACCCAGTCTCCATTCAATCCTGGTCCTTTTTTGCTAATCTGTTGTGGGGTATTAGACCAGTACACGATTCGAGTGGCTCCCAGATGGTCTCATGGGAATGGTTTCCTGCTCTGCTTTGTCGAGATCCCAAACGAACTCTCATGGCCTTCACTCCCAGGGAAGGGGCATTTTCTATGATGGATATCACAAAAGATTTTTCTTGAGTTGGATCATTTCTGCACCAGATCGCAGTTTCGGTTCTTCCTGGCTGGGAGAAGCTCCTCCCGGTTGCATAAGTCGAGGCTACCCTCAGACTTGAGCTTGGTAATTCTGATGGTAAGGGATAGAACTCTCTTCAGTCTTGCTGTTTTTAATACCTTGTCTGAGGCTTTTTAGAGAAGACCTCAGTCAAGATTCTGATCTGCAAGACTGTCTTTGTTGCTTTATAATGTCTTAATTGCTTTACAATCGATGAAAAGGGTAGGCGAGTGACTGGATATCTCTGCCTTAGTCTCCTTTTCTAATAGTGTAGGAATTCCTTAGTCTAGTACCAAAGCACATGGAAAAACACTTTGGCTGATGGGACATAATTCCAAGTTTGAGTCCTCTATCCCATCTCTGTGTAGAGGTGGAAGTGGTACGGAGAGAAGAGGCTTTTGTGGCTTTTTAGGGTTTTGCAGTGGTGTCTGAAGAAGCCTGGTGTCTGTAACTTCTCTAGCACAGGCAGAATAGAGAAAGTTTTCTCGAATCCTATCTCTTTCAGACTTCAGGAGTAGAGTCTATTAGTAAAGCATATACTGTACCTTGACTGCTGAGAGATTCTAGGTAGGACTGGAACTCTCGAGATCTCTTCAGGTACTTTTTGAAGAATCTGCTTCGTCACCGGTGATTGCCATCCCTCGTGCTGATGGGAATAGGACACTTGGGTAGAGCTTACCTCTTGGCTAAAGAGGAACCCTTGTATGAGAGTCCCACTACTTTGCGTCTTGACGTGCAATGGTACGCGGATGTGTCACGGGTTGCCGCACACCTTAACAGGGTTGTCATATTTGTGGTCAGATGAAGCAACTACTTAGAAGTCCTGGAATTAGCAGCCGTTGTAGTGCTACAAGCCTTCCAATAACGTTAAGGAGACATCCAGTTAGTTGCTGACACCACCACAATATGTGTAGCTCTACAAGCTGAGAAAGCAAATGCATTTCTGGACATTACATGTCAGGGAGTGGTCGGCTGGGAACATTCCTGGGAAGGAGAATGGTCTGGCAGAATCAATTTAGTTGCCAATGGTCATATTGGTCCCTACATCCAGATGTATCAGATAGGCTTCTGGTTGTAGGGCTCTACGGAAATCGACACTGGTTCACCTTACGGCTAGATAATAAGTGCCCTAGGTTTCCCCTCCTTATCAACCTCATGATCTATATCGAAGCTGCCTTCCAACATCCAAGGGATAACTTGAATGGTTATCTCCATTAAATCCTGTTCCTTTTGCTAATCTGTTGTGGGGTATTAGACCAGTACACGATTCGAGTGGCTCCCAGATGGTCTCTTGGGAATGGTTTCCTGCTCTGCTTTGTCGAGATCCCAAACGAACTCTCATGGCCTTCACTCCCAGGGAAGTGAGGCATTTTCTATGATGGATATCACAAAAGATTCTTCTCGAGTAGGATCATTTCTATACCAGATCGCAGAGTTTTGGTTCTTCCTGTTTGGAAGAAGCTCCTCTCGGTTGCATAAGTCGAGGCTACCCTCAGACTTGAGTTTGGTTCTTCTGATGGTAAGGGATAGAACTCTCCTCAGTCTTGCTGTTTTTTAATACCTTGTCCGAGCCTTTTTAAAGACCTGTCAAGATTCTGACTCGCAAGACTGTCTTTGTTGCCTTATAATCGGTGAAAATGTTAGTGACTTGATATCTCTGCCTTAGTCTCCTATTCTAAGAGGTGTAGGAATTCCTTTGTCTAGTACCAAAGCACATGGGAAAACTCTTTCGCTGATGGGACTTAATTCTAAGTAAGTCCTCTATCCCATCTCTGTGTAGAGCTGGAAGTGGTACGGAGAGAAGAGGCTTTTGTGGCTCTTTTTAGGGTTTTGCAGTGGTGTCTGAAGAAGCCTCGTGTCTGTATTTTCTCTAGCACGGGCAGAATAGAGAAAGGTGTCTCGAATCCTATCTCTTTCAAACTTGAGTCTATTAGTAAAGCATATACTAAACCTACTGCTGAGAGATTCTAGGTAAGACTGGAACTCTCGAGATCTCTTCAGGTACTTTTTGAAGAATCTGCTTCGTCACCAAGGATTGCCATCCCTCGTGCTGATGGGAATAGGACACTTGGGTAGATCGTGCCTCTTGGCTAGAGGAACCCTTGTATGAGAGTCCCACTACTTTAAGTCTTGACATGCAATGGTACGCAGATGTGTCACGGGTTGCCGCACACCTTGACAACAGGGTTGTCATATTTGTGGTCGGATGAAGCAACTACTTTGAAGTCCTGGAATTGGCAGCCGTTGTAGCGCTACAAGCCTTCCAATAACGTTAAGGAGACATCCAGTTAGTTGCTGACTCACCACTACCATATGTGTAGCTCTACAAGCTGAGAAAGCAAATGCATTTTAGGACAACATTCCATGCCAGGGAGTTGTCATTTGGTAACATTCCTGGCAAGAAGAATTGGCTGGCAGACACTAGTTGCTAAGGGTTATAGTGATCCCTACATCCAGATGTATCGTATAGGCTTATGGTTGGTGGGCTCTACGGAAATCGACCGGTTCACCTTACGGCTACACAATAAGTGCCCTGGGTTTCCCCTTATCCAACCCCATGATCTGTATTCATAGTTGCCTTCCAACATCCATGGGATCACTTAGATGACTATACCCTGTTCCTTATGGTAATCTGTTGTGGGGTATTAGACCAGTACACGTTTATTCGAGTGGCTCCCAGATGGTCTCGTGGGAATGGTTTCCTGCTCTGCCTTGTCGAGATCTTGAACAAACTCTTGACCCTCACTCTCCCAGAGAAGTGGGGCATTTTTTATGATGGATATCATGGAAAGGATACTTCTTGAGTTGGATCATTTCTACACCAGATTGCAGAGTTTCAGTTCTTCCTGGCTGGGAGAAGCTCTCATTTACATGTCAAGACTACCCTCAGACTTGATCTTGGTCTTTAGATGGTAGAGGATAGAACTCTCCTCAGTCTTGCTGTTTTTAATATGTCCAAGCCTTTGTACAGAAGACTGTCTGCTGGTTGATGTCATGAGTGAAATCCCACCCTCATCTTTGAGGACCTCTCCTCAGTCTTGCTGTTTTTAATATGTCCAAGCCTTTGTACAGAAGACTCTCAAGACTGTCTGCTGGTTGATGTCATGAGTGAAATCCCACCCTCATCTTTGAGGAATCTTTAAGGTCTGTGAAGGGTGGGGCTGTATATGCACTAGACTATGTTCACATCCTTTATTCTGAAGGAGTACCCACAAGCCCCTTGATGCATTTATGCTTGGTCTTGTGGCTGCTGAATTAGTGGTGTAGCTAGCCCAGTTCCCTTACAAGACAGTAAGCATCTTGTCTAGTAACATATAGATGTAAGTCTGGTATGAAGGCTGAATGACTGGCACTTCTCCATTCTTTCTGGTCCTATCTTAAGGTCAAAGTGTTTCTATCTAGATCTGACTTTGTTAATGAACTAACTTTAGAGTTCCATTTCTTAGATTGTGAAGAACTTCTATCCTCCCTAGATGAGGGTGAGGATTGTGGAATATATACTAACTCTTAGGTCTTCACATGCCTTTTAAGTAATTTGTATTTTTCCTAGCTATACAAACCGGTCGTATAGATTATACTTCCCTCAGCCTCCACCTCTTGGTCATTTCACTTATAAGTATTGGTTTCATGTTGTTATTTGTAGTTTCAACAGTTTTGAATGTTGTAACACCATTAACCTTGGTTGCTTTCCTGGTTTTTCCTCGAGTTCTTGCGCATTTCAAAGAAGTCTTGGAAAGTAATTGGCCTGCGTTGTGTCC
Source organism: Palaemon carinicauda (assembly GCF_036898095.1). Taxonomy (NCBI): domain Eukaryota; kingdom Metazoa; phylum Arthropoda; class Malacostraca; order Decapoda; family Palaemonidae; genus Palaemon; species Palaemon carinicauda. Next base: position 154,965 of record NW_027172071.1, on the reverse strand, counting down.
TCTGCATTACATTTGATAAGCAAGAAGTAATGTTCTTTATTGCAACCATTTGGACCTGCTTTGCATTTTTCATTTCTATTGCAATTTCCTTTAATATTTTTTCTTGACATGGTTCTTATCAACCGTTAGATAAATTCTACTGGTTGATGAATTGGTCACTCATTCAAAATAATGGAGTTCTTTGTTAAATATCTTTTAAGGTATGGTTATATCTGTACCTTGGTTTTATTTTTCTGCACATTGCTGCTGCTTTGTTCCCAAGGCCTGTAGGAAACTGCCTCTCTGAATACTGCTAATAATGGTTGCTTTTTCTAATTCTGAACAAGTTCATCGAAGGTTCCTGGACTTGGTAGCCTTTTGCTACTGTGTTCTTTGCCACCTTGTAACTGCACTTTTTGTAATTGTTCTTCCAGCAAGGTTTTCAACTTTTGGACCTTCATTCTCTAGTCTAATTGTACTGTTTTTGCCATCTTCCTTACTGTTGGGCTTCCAATCTTTGCTATAGTGCAACTGCACTGTTTTCACTACCTTCCAGCTGGGTTTCTAACCTCCAGATGTGTTGTTCATCTGTGCATATTGCTACTGTACTTACAGCTAGGTTGCCAATCTGGACCTTTGACCCCTAGTGCACTTTTTGCCACCTTTCTAACTATAGGTTTTCCAACCTGTGGACCTTTACACTAGTGCAATTGTTCTACCAGTTGGGTTTCCAATCTCTGGACCTTTGCTCTATTGCTCTTTTTACCACCTTTCTTCCAGCATGGGTTTTAACCACTGGAATTGCAACAGCCAATTTATACTCCATAGTTTTTTAACACTACTGAATTTCCTGCCAAATGAACACCATTGGAAGAGACTTATTCTGATAAATCTCTCCTTACACCCTAGCCAGGTTTTGTACCACCCGTGACTTGTTCTCCCAAATGTTTTATTGCTGATAGCTTTTATGCTTTTGCCTCGGTGACTAACTGACCAGATATAATCTTGTATACTTTCAGCCATTGTGTGTAGAGTAGAAAATATTACGGCACTAAAGTCCATTTTCAATTTGAGACTGCCAGTTCAAGGTATGAATTAATGAAGATCAAAAATAAAAAACTATATAAATTGATCTTTGATTAAAGGTACTGCCTTTAGTGCAAGCTGCTTGTTGCTAAATTAAGTATAAACAACAGTTCAAACTAAATTTGCTTAAAATAGTATAGGCTATATTGAACAAGCTAGCTTTGCAACAAACATCTTGCACTAAAGGCATTTTTTCAAGGGAGAGTATTTAATGTATACTGAATTGCATGTAAAATAATAATGTATAAGAGGATACAATAAAAATCAAAGAAATAAACATGGTAATTTTATTAACATCTCAAATACCTTACATAGGTTAAAATGCCTATAAGCACCTCTTGGGTTGCACGGGACAGGGAGTGCAGTGTGGCCACCCACCTAAAGAGGAGGAAAAAGGAAAGAGGAAGAGTTGATAGAGAGGTATGGGATCCCAGACACTTCTTTTTCATAACCCCCTTCTCTCTCCCTCCCTCCCTACCCCCTTTTCTTATTGACTTGTGTGTATGATTCTTTCCCTCAGTGTCTCTCTCTCTCTCTCTCTTTCTCTCACCCAGGTCTCTGTTTCAACCTGTTTTCTCCAGATGTACAGTTCTTTAATTTTGGTCTAGAATACGTCCTTTAATAATGCCATATTAGTCGGTAGAATTGGCTTATTGGAATATGATGTTTTAGAGTGACCCTTAAATAGTTCAAGTCAGTAAGTTTTAAGTGTTCATCTAAAAGGGCTTAGTCATGTTCCTCATAAAAAAATGAGTGAAATAAGTTTTGCATTCAAGAATCATGAACTTTCTCATAGTGAGGTTACTTTGATCAAATTATTTTTGGTACAGAAGTTTTCTAATGAATAAATAGGTTTAACCTGTGATATTATTTCTGTAGATTATTCAAATGCAAATCTAGAAATGGTGGTATCAGAAAACACAAGTACATGATTTGATATATATTTACATGAGAAAATAACAGACTTTACATGGATAAGGAAATATTTAAAATTCTTCATGTTTCCCAAAGGAACAGGAAAGCACTGTCTCTAAGACTTAGCAAGATTGTTTTTATTTATAAAAAGAGAAAATGAAAACCCAACCAAGGCCCACCCCAGGTCCCACCTAGTAACAAATGATTAAAGCAGTTTTCATTCTTTAAAAAAAGGGTGTTACTAGGTCCTTGAATGTTTTCATTTTCTCTTTTTTTTTTTTTTTTTTTTTTAGCAATTTATTTTCATACACAGATTCACATAGCATAAATTTAAACTGCTTATTTTACTGCTTACATTCTAACCTTCAATATCACTGGTTGAACAATCTTTTATGAAACTTGAACAAAACTTTAAATTACATTTTAAAAATCAATTTAAATTTGCTACTTTGTCTCAAAATTTCTTTGGTTGCTAAAAAGGCCACATTATATTCAGAAGAGATAAGATACAAAATTTTTATCTAAAATATCATCCTCGGTCAAATGCAAGTAAAAGTCACTTCAATAAAATGGTATCAAAAGACCTTAAAGCATTTCTCGCATTAGCAGTAATTGCGGAAATATTTCTATCAAATTTCCATTAAAAATTGCCCGAAATTCGTAAACACCAAAATGTACAGACAGAGACACAGAACATTTCATGGGTCACACGCATCCATCTCTTGAGCCATGAGAATTTTCCAAAGAGAACCATAGCCAATATTTGACCGAATCCTATGCGAACCTCTTACGCTCGACTTGTAACAAATCCTGAATAGAAGAACCATGGTATCGCCAAGTGCTTATCAGAGCTATGTGAGGAAAACGTCATCAGCTGAATACAGTATGAAACACTTGTGTACGCTTGCCATTATTAATCGGCATTTCAACTCCCTTTCAGTTTTTTAATATGGAATGCTGATGCCCAGGGTATATGAGTCACCTCTGTTCAACAAATAACCAAATGACGTTTCAAAACCAACTTAAGAAACACTTCCAGGTATTATGAAGTCAATGAAATCATGACAAATCAATTAGATTGGTTTTGGTTCAGCATGTAAATGCAATAATTTTGTAACTTTATGTATGTTACAAGGAAGAAAAATTAAGTACAGCACTGCAAGATACAAGAAAGCACAGTAATGACATAAGGGTCCAGACACCTACTGTAACTTCTCAAATCTTTGATCACAAAATTGAAGATCTTCCAATAATTCACTACATAAGTTGTTTCATTGGAAAGTACCAAACTGTATATTAATGCCCTTCAGTTACATCTACTGAAGGTTAAGTCCAAAATAAAGAAGTGAACTATACAAAAATAACCTGACTACGAAACACGGTCATCGAGTTACCAAAATCCAGAAAATGCCGATACAAGAATATCTATTAAAAGTAAAGAATCACTTCTTGCATATGTTCTGCAAAGAAAGGGCTATTCATCAAACCTGTCCGAGATGTGAACTTGCTGTTAGATTAGATATAATCTTTACATTATTACATTGAAGGAATGTTGATGAAATCACATGCAAGAGAGTAGAATATCCTACATTGAAGAATTTCTTTGGCATCTCAATGCAATAAAATCTGAAACTATCATAAAGAAAAGAGAACCCAGCTGGAATAAAGGTGGCAAAAACATACTGCATATATGCAGTGTAACATGTAAAAGATGCCATCATCCAAAATAAGTTAATGTAAGTCATCGTGAACATAGATCAGATCTTTAGGGAAATTCCCAAACCAAGGAAAGAATTCTTTAACTGTGAAAGCAATCATGAGCTTGACTGGCACATGCCTAGTTCAAAGAATTATGCAACCTATAGGCCTTCTATGTAAGAAAAGATCATGATGGTATGACAACCTTAGAGGATTTTTTCAAGTACATAAGGCATAACGTGGAGCAACCTCATCTTAGAAATCAAAACTCAGTAGCTTTTAAGAGAGACCTTAGAAGACTTGAGAAGCCAGTACAAGAAACTATCAAAGTAATGTCATAAGTAGTCCATGTACTTGAGTACCAAGAATACTTAAAATTTCATTTCCAAAAATGATTTTGGATTACAGGGGATTCAGCATTATGAAGCTTCATCTGAGGTGGATAACGGGGGAGGGTGGGCTGTGGCACCCTAATAGTACCAGCTGAACTCAGTTGATTCCCTTGTTAGGCTGGGAGGAACGTAGAGAGTAGAGGTCCCCTTTTTTGTTTTTGTTTCATTTGTTGATGTCGGCTACCCCCCAAAATTGGGAGAAGTGCCTTGGTATATGTATGTAATAAAGAACAAATGATCCACTAGTCAAAAGAAAGTAGGAAGTTGTCTTGGTAGTCAGGTGGTAAAACTACTAAAACATTATTTAATAAGAAAACCTTTTTAATCAGCTTTAACTAAACAACAGAAGGCAGAATAAAATAGTCAATAAATAAGACTTAAAAAGACTGATTCCATTTCAAATTAGCATCAATGGAGGCAGAAAACCACCACTGATATACTATTCATGCGGTTTTAACCTTCCTTTAAAGAACGAACATGACATTGGTTTATACTTGCAGCCATCCTGATTGGAAATGGTAAATAAAGTCACCATGGACATAGATGAGAAATTCTTTAGGGAAATTCCCAAACAGAGAAAAGATCTCTTTAACCAAGAAAGCTCTTGTGAGAACTATATAACATTTCCTAAACCTAAAACCTATAGGCTTAATATGAAAGAGAAAAATATGATGGTATGACAAATCTAGAGGATTTATTTGAGTACATAAGCCATAGGTGAAGCATCCTCATCTCAAAAATTAATGCTTAAAAGCTTTAAAGACTTTCAAAAATAATTGGCATAGATAATGGGTATTCCACGACCTTAAGTGTAATAGTTAGGGGGAATCGATTCAAAGATAATAACTTCTGGTTGGTCCGGGAATCGAGCCCGGGTCCGAGAAACTGAGGGGACAGTGAAATACCATCTAGCCGTTAATTCTAACAGCTTTGCCTTCTCCATCAAAAGGCTCAACACTACACAGTATTCTAGAAATTTTATTCCACTTGTGACCAGATTGTAGAATGACCTTCCCAATTGAGCAGTTGAATCAGTGGAACTCCTGAAGTTTGAACTTTTTACAAATGGTTTTCTATTGGACTCTGTTGGAGAGATTAACTTAAGTCTTAAAATTATTACTGAACCATGCTGGAGCATTTAGGCTTGTAGCATCCTGCTTTTCCAACTAGGATTGTAGCTTGGTAGTAATAACAATATGTCAGGAAAAACACTGAAGAAAATTCCACATCTTGTATCTGGGTCTTGAAATAATAAAAGTCACAGGAACATGGGAAAGATTATCCAGGAAGATTTCAAAGTGTCTATTGGCACCCTGAACAAAAAAGTTAAGGATATTGTCCCTTAACTTGTGAAAATTTCAAAAATTGAACCCTCCTAAGAATCAGAGAAGCAGTAATGCTATAACTGTACTTTAAAGTGAAGTACCATATAGCTTTTGAAGTTTTACCCGTTTTTATCAACTGGGTATGAGAATATTCCTTTCTTTTTTCAAAATTAGGACATTCTACTCTGCAGAGGACTATCCGTCCATATGGAAAAGGAGATACTTATCTTCTTTGGTGCAAAATTAACTACTTTGTATGCATATAGAAAAAGCACACTTTACTACCGAGCATTTTTCTTGAGAAGACAGACTGGACGTGAACTGTAAAAAAGAACGCTCCAAGTCTATGTGAGAAGTAAAAAACACATGCTCATCTTTGGTTCAAAATGAACTGCTTCGTAAGCATATAAAAAAAAGCACGCTTACCACCGAACATATTCTTTGAGACAACAGTCTGAACATGAAACGGTACAAAAAAGGGATTTTGACGAAGGAAAAATCTATTTCTGGGCGAGGGATCTGTGTCGCCCAGTGAAATGCTCCTTAAAGCACCATTTCAAAGGTATAAATACTGCTAAATATACCAGAGAAAAAAGTTGCATGGAATGCTAGGAATATATCCAGCTCGCTCACCCCTAAAAGGGTGTCGGAATTAAAACTGGGGCGAGTGATACCACTACCAGAGGTCCCTTTCCAATTAGACTTCTCCCTCCTCAAAATCCCCCGTTACTACGAGGTGTCGTTCAAAAACTTTAATGTACAGTATATGTGAGCTTATGGAATGTGGAAGATGAAACTAGAGACCTTCACTTATTTTCTCTAATTCTGCTTTTTCTATCCTGAAAAATCAAATTTTCAAGATTCAATTTGATAAATACTTCTTCAATAAGTCTCTGTTATAAATATTGCAGTTGTCATCTTCATCAACTTTTGCTTATCCCTTTCTTAGAAGATTTTAAAAACAATGTTTTTTCAAGTCCATTAGATCATGACTTGAATCTGATAAGCAGATGACAAATTGAGACCAGTCATAATTTGATCTTCCAGAAAGGAGAGATGACCCTTAAATGGGTAGCACATAATGTTCGCTCTTTCTTTTCCCACAGCCCTGGGTACATTAGGCTCTTTGAGGCGTTAATTTGAAGCCTCGGTTTTAAACAGTCGTCTGCTCTCTTAATTCTATCTGGTTGCATTTGTGTAACTTCAACTCTGTTCCAGCACTCACTTATTTCAAAGGACCAAGCCTATAGAATCCTATGAACCAACTAAGTGTTCTGTTCTACTATAATGGAACACTGTAATAACAGTCTCAAATCAATAAAAACAATGGAAGAATGGAGAAGACCTTGGGCCTTTTACCCCCAGGCTCTTTGGAAATTTCCAACCCTTAACCCCCAAGTGGTTATTTTTTTCCCAGCACATTTTGCAGTATATTTTTTTTAAATTGCTCTAACAGCCTTAATTTTTGTCATAGAGAGGTCAGGTTGGTCTCATTCTCTTGGAAAATGCCTGAATTTTCTCAAAAAATTATCAAAAATATGAAAAAAATAATTTTTATAGCATTTTTTTGCAAGGACGTACCGGTACGTCCATGGGGGTAAAGGGATGGCTTTTGTGAAACGTACCAGTACGTCCTTTGGGGGTAAAAGGGTTAATAAAAGTTATAGACGTCCACATGTAATGAAATGGATTGTACTGGTATGATAAAATTTAGGCAACAGGCCAGGAACTTGGACGGGTGAAGTCACTCAGCGCTATCATGAATAGTCAACGAACCATTCTTGTGGATATCTCTTCAACACAGTACCTAGTGATAAATACCCATTTCTAAGACAAAACTCAAATCAGTGAGCATGAGTTAACAAGAGCCAAGATTTTACAGCAGTAAACACTGCTTTTTACTTAATCCATTTGGGTGGATGGATGGAGTGAAGGAAGCTCTGGGTGATAGGAGGATAGATGTGAGAGAGGCAAGAGAGCGTGCTGGAAATAGGAATGAATGGCGAGCGATTGTGACGCAGTTCCAGTAGGCCCTGCTGCTTCCTCCGGTGCCTTGGAAGACCGCAGAGGTAACAGCGGTAGGGGATTCAGCGTTATGAAGCTTCATCTGCGGTGGATAACGGGGGAGGGTGGGCTGTGGCACCCTAGCAGTACCAGCCGAACTCGGTTGAGTCCCTTGTCAGGCTGGGAGGAACGTAGAGAGGAGAGGTCCCCTTTTCTGTTTTATTGGTTTGATGTCGGCTAACCCCAAAATTGGGGGAAGTGCCTTGGTATATGTATGAATGTATTATCTCTCTCCACATTTGTTTAAAACATCGGAAAAGTAAAGGAACTTTCCCAATACACTAAATTTGTCTCAAAGCTTGAGCCAAATGTGTTCTGCATACAAGATATGTATGTTTATTTATCATTTCCATCAGTAGTTTAACTATAATCTTTTGTCTTTATTTGTCTCAAGACGTAAGGGGTGGAAAGATACAGGACTTTGAGCCAGTTTCTTTGTGAATAATAATAACAACTATCTCCCAAAAACATGGTAACAATACCAAGAGTTCTTCAAGGGCATAAGAATGTCAGCAGAGCGACTAGATGAGACTAAAAGCCAAACATCCAGAGCTTTGAATGTTCCTGGAACAAAAACAGGAAACAAAGGACACAAGCCTTTTCTGGGATACATAGAACAAATACAGTGATCCATATGATTCCTCCAAAGGTCCATCATATTCAACCGACAATGTTTCCTAGATTCCCAGACATCTGAAAACCCACCAGTTCAGCGACATAGCTAAGACAAGAACGAGACGACAACATGACACCCCTATTCAGAATTTCCTACAGGGCCGCCAAAGGTCTAAACGGCAATACTAACTATGGCCCGCAGTGTCCGACGCCCGGTGGACCAAGAGATCTCAACGCACCCGCAATATCGGCGAGTCTGTCTGTACAATTGGTGAAAACAGTTGACGAGTATTCCTAATGACAATTTAACAGTTTTCAATTCAATTACTGCAGCTAAAGAATATTATACAGTCTTTTAAAGCCATTATACAAAAGTGGGTTTTACATTTCATGTGACTCGTTTAAATGATTATTTACAATTCATTTTACATCTCAGTTCAACTGAAAATAAGTGACATTTATATCAACCAAAGAAATTGAAAAACTTTCAATACTATTTAATTACAAAGAAATGCCATTATTCTTTTTTACCTTAAACACTAAGACTTAGAAATATTATCAACCAGATCACATTGGTTAGATTGTAAGTTGTAATTACAATCTTGCAACCCATTTATATGAGACAGTACATTTGTGTTCCTTAATGAGAACAAGAAGTATTTAAAATAAACCTTGAAAGTGTTAAGCACTACATGTAAAGTCATATTTTCTCTTGCAATACACATCAAATCATGTACATAATCATTTCTAAATTTGCTTAAAGAACAGAAATAGCACACAGGATAAAAATTACATATACATTCATTAGAAAAATTCAGTATAAAATAATTGAATCAAAATAGCTGCACACAATGAAATAAGCAAATGATTTTAACAAATGCAATACTGACTTCGGTAAACAATTTTTTATAAAGAACATTATAGGTCCTTTTACTAAAGAACAAACTTACTGGCAAGAACATTTAAGAATCACTTTACAATATTCCATTAAGTCAATTTAACTAACAAGGCAATTAAAGACATATTTCAGACCAAAATTAAAGAACTGAACATCTGGAGAAAACATTGGAAAGAGACCTGGGTGAGAGAAAGAGTGAGAGAGAGAGAGGAGACACACTGAGGGAAAGAATCATACACATAAGTCATTAAGAAAAGGGGGTAGGGAGGGAGGGAGAGAGAAGGGGGTTATGAAAAAGAAGTGTCTGGGATCCCATTCCTCTCCATCAACTCTTCCAATTCTTTCCTTTTCCCTCCTCTTCAGGTGGGTGGCCACACTGCACTCCCTCCCCCATGCAACCCAAGAGGTGCCAGAAGGCAAATAGTTTTATCTTTCGGAAAGCTGTTGGGAAAAAAACGGTCAGTTAAGATTCCAAAATCGATTACTGTACAGCTATCACAACAAAACTAAAATCCTAAATTTCTTAAGTAATTTGTATTTTTCCTAGCTATACAAACCCGAGTCCTTTACGTAGGGAGCGTGTTTTCAGCTCAAAGCTGGACGGCCACTGAATCGCTGAACAAGCAGTTAAGCAAACTTTGGGAGCAAAGGCGAGAGCCCACCCCCTTACCTGTCATAGTCTCTTCAATTATAACCTTTTGGCTCAAAACTGAGAGGAGTGGTTGACAGGAGAAGAACAATCTAAAGAACACATGTTCGTATTGCTAGGAAAAATACAAATTACTTAAAAAATTTGTGATTTGTTCCTACTCAAATACAAAACATCGTCTTTTAGGTAGGGAGACTCACTGCTTGGAGTGTTGGAAGTGGTACGGAAGTGGTACGTTCTTTTTCTTCCCTGGAAATGTTCAAGAACATTTGTACTTGGTCAAAGGCGGGATCCCTTTCCCGCCAAAGGGGTTTGCAGTCAGGAATAATATACCTGGCTTATGATGACAAAGTGCTGGTATATATTCTACCATCCTCATCCTTGTCTATGGAGGATGGATGAGAACTTCCATAGGTTTTAAAGATGGAGCTCAGAAGTGTAGTTCACATCATCAAGCCAGATCAAGCGAGTAACACTTTGACCACTTTATCCCTAAGATAGAGGCAGAAAGAATGGAGGAGGGGTCAGTCATTCTTCCTCCTTTACAGAGTTAAATTTACATGTTACCAGAGATGAGATGCTTAAATTTACATGTTACCAGAGATGAGATGCTTACTGTCTCCTAAGGGATCTGGGCTAGCAACCATCACAAGACCAAGCACAAATGTGTCAAAAGCTTGAGTACTCCTCTGGAATAAAGGCCATGAAAATGCTCTGGTACATAAACTACCCCTTTTCCTGCTGCTTCCTCCAGTGCCTTAGATGACCGCGAAGGTAGCAGCAGTAGGGGATTCAGCATTATGAAGCTTCATCTGTGGTGGATAACGGGGGAGGGTGGGCTGTGGCACCCTAGCAGTACCAGCTGAACTCGGTTGAGTCCCTTGTCAAGCTGTGAGGAACATAGAGAGTAGAGGTCCCCTTTTTGCACCATTTGCTCGACTCTTCTAACCAACGGCTTCGGCGAAGCCCCTTTAGTTAACCTACAGACTAGGGACACGGCGAGTGATACCCTTCGCCATTGGGTAAGGGGGTTCCAGAAGAATTCACCAGGACCATACCTACCGAATGACTCCCTGGGGCGTATATTGTTCCCCAAGGCTCTTCCTAGCACGGTGGTGTTGCAGGAACAGCTTCAGTCTCCCTTCATCCAGCTGAAGGTTGACTCTGACACCAGTAGGACCGTAGAGGACATGGACATACAGCAAGAGAGGATGTCAGAAGTGTTCTCCGACACAGAACAAGACCTGCTGCACGGCATCCCTGAAGAGGACGAGGATCTTCCCCTCATAGAGGAAGAGGAATCCCTTTCGACAGCGACAGAAGACCCCCAGTTTGCCTTGGCCGTATACCAGTCGTTACCATCGCCGTCCTCTGCACCGACTCCACAACCTGTTGTTCAGGCCAGTGCGAGTGATGAGATTCTGGCGTCTCTTAAACTCATGATGGAGTCGTTCCAACAGGAGCAGAAGGCCATGCAGGAGTCGTTCAAACAGCAGCAAAGGACCATTCAGAAGATTGACCGTCTCAGGGCCGTCAAGGGCACGTCTAAGAAGCCTCTTAGAGTGTCCGATCTCCCTCATTGCTCCGAAACCAGTCGCTGGAGGTATGCGGAGCACATGCCCATGATGGATGGGAAAGTGTTCGTTTCTGAGAAGCTGGGAGCCAGACCTATTGAAGACCTCGAGTTCTGCCCTAGCTTCTCTGTTTATCCCGAGTGCTACGGAGACTGCGGGACGAGAGTGTAACCCGAAAAGAAACGGTCCCTAAGGAGGTCATCGTGTTTGAACACGATAAGGGGCAGGCCATCCTTCTAAAGACCCTAAAGGGATCGGACTATACTAATACTAAAGTTTCAGCGCTGAGCAAGAAGCACGCTACTTTTCTCGCCCCTTCCTCGATCTCCTTTCCCTTTACAGAGAAAGTGTTCGACTCTGTCGTCAAGGCTGCCGACGAGGGAAAACCCTGCCCGACTTAAGAAGAATGCAAGCCATTCTCCCTCGCACAGCCTACTGGTGAAGGAAAGTGGAAGGATGTCCACCTAACCTTCTCCGTCTCCAAACTAGACCCGGAGATTGCTGGACAGCAGTTCAAAGAGAACCTTCCTATGTTGCCAGACCATCTTCTGAAGGAGGAACAGGAGTCGAAGGAGAAACTTGTGGCCTCTCTCTCTCTTCGGAACTGCTTGGAACTAAGTGAGAGCAAGCATAATGCCCTAGAAATCTTCCTTTTCCTGGCCAAGTCTCACATGGGTACCCATGTGAAGGACTCTTACGCTTTATTCAGGGCGAGGAGAGCTTGCAGAGTTCATCCTGGCTGCAGTGACCATTCAGCACGAACCACGAAAGTTGATTACATACTTTGCTGTAACTACATTTTGATAATCTAGTTGCCTAATAAGATACTTGAACTGTATTTGCATTTTATTACTGCTCCCTCAGTTATAATCTAATAAAGTATGTTGGAGTTTTTACTAAACCTTTTATGGTGTTTAGGTTCTTGAAGTCACAATATTATTTTCCTAAAGGAATAATCATGACCTTAGGGACTTGGTAAGTTAACAAACGTTTCAAACTCTTCCCTTTTTGTTCCGATGGGAAATACAAACCCTTATTGTCGACATCGACATTTCCCTGCTAGGGGGCAGGATACACTAACTCGGCTTCAGGTTATGTATGGGTCAGAATTCATTGGATTTCCACATATAGGTCTAGGTTGACCAGATAAGGAGAATCTATTCAAGGTAAAAGGCACATACACAAAGCCACATCTAATAGTAATTTCAAGACATTTCTCTAGCATAGAGGGGGCTTGGGTGCTAATCATATGTATATATGGACAGTCTCTGGGGCATTGTAACAGATCTTTGCCGCTGCCATTCATGAGCGACCTTTAAACCTGTTAATTTTTTTATATTTGCAGAGTTGGTGATACTCAACTCTTTTACCCCCAATCTATTTGGAACTTTCCAACCCTTTTTTCAAGCACATTTTGCAATATATTTTATTTTTAAATTGCTCTAACAGCCTTAAATTTTGTCATAGAGAGGTCAGGTTGGTCTCATTCTTTTGGAAAATGCCTGAAGTTTCTCATAAAGTTATCAAAAATATGCAAAAAAATGTATAAAACAGTTTTTTGCAAGGACGTACCGGTACGTCCATGGGGGTGAAGGGTTGAGTTTTGTGAAACGTACCAGTACATCCTTTGGGGGTTAAAGAGGCTCCAACGAGGCTTTATCTCATAGAAAGTGCTTTATCCCGACTGTGATGGGTATTCTGGAAATCATGTTCATGAAATCATTCTTGTATTGTAAAATATATTTCTTCCTCGATGAACAAAGATTGTCGTATTTGTATAGATGCATTTTTCACCCATGCATAATATACTAACCCTTTAACCCCCAAAGGACGTACTGGTACGTTTCACAAAAGCTATCCCTTTAACCCGATGGATGTACCGGTACGTCCTTGCAAAAAAATGCTATAAAATTTTTTTTTTTCATATTTTTGATAACTTTTTGAGAAAATTCAGGTATTTTCCAAGAGAATGAGACCAACCTGACCTCTCTATGACAAAAATTAAGACTGTTAGAGCAATTTAAAAAAATATATTGCAAAATGTGCTTGAAAAAAAATAACCCCCTGGGGGTTAAGGGTTGAAAATTTCCAAATAGCCTGGGGGTAAAAGGGTTAACTTAGACCAAGACCTTCTCAAAGGCTCGGATGCGGTAGAGAAAAACTATCCCCTTCCATCAAAAGACAATGTTCAAGTCTGAGTGGTAGCCTTGATGGCCGCTACTGAGAGGAGCTTCTCCCAGCCAGGAAGAAGTGGAACTCCGATATCTTGTCTACAGATGATCTGACTTGAGAAGAATCCCTTATTTGATATCCACCATAGAGAATGTCCTACTTTACCATGAGAGTGAAGGCCAAGGGGGTTCCTCCATATCTCGACAAGGGAAAACAGGAAACAGGAAACCATTTGGGATGAGGCCATCTGGGAGCCACCTAAATCATCCCGAGTCCCGGTGTAATTTCATACGTTAGACTAGTTGACAAACCAGGTTTCATTGGAGACAGGGTGTAACCATCCAAGTGATCCCATGGGTGTTGGAAGGTGACTTCGAACATAGATCATGGAGTTAGAAAGGGGTGAAAACCTGGGCTTATTCTTGTCTAGCTGTATGGCAAACAAGTCATTTCCTGGAGAACAATCCAACCAGGATACACTTTGTTACGCATAGTAGGAACCAGCTGACCCTACAAACTTTCCTTGGTTACTGTGTCAGCTAGCCCATTCCTCTTGCCCAGAATGTGATTGGCTGACAACTCACCAGCATGAAATGCCTCCCCGAAAACCATCTGCTTTGTCGGGTTATGGAACTACACGCAAGCCAATAAGGTGGTGTTATCGCATCTACCGATCGGATTCCTCCTCAACGCTCTTGGAAGACTTGCAGCACTATATATATATAGGATTGCTAAACCCAAGCCATTAGAGTAGATGCTTCTGCTGATCCCACTGCTGAGACAACTTGGTTGTTCAGGCATGCCCGCCTTCCTTCTTTTAATGCACCTGAGCATAGTTGCATGTAAGGAGTCAAAGATTTAAGTGGGATTCCTTTTAGTATAAGATCAACCCAAGTCTTCCATCCCAACAGCACAAGAAGGGATGCCAATCCCTAGACGCTAACCAGCGATTCTTCCAACAGTGCTCGATGAGATCTTTACCAAAGGAGCTCTTAGAAGGATGAGCTTCTCCAGTTAAGAAAGGCGGCTGAGAAGATTCTGTCAAAGCTGGGGTAGTTCTGTATGACAGAATATACACACTACCTCCTTAAGCTTGCTGATGTGATTACCTAATTAGTTGAATCCAATGCTACCCACATCCCCAAGTGTATCGACCTTGGCTTGGGTAAGCAATTCAACTTTGCCTTGATTATCACAATCCCCAGATCATGATGAAAGTGGAAAGTCAAACTCAATCTTGTCGCCACGGCCACACAGAGGCAAGGATCACCCACCCGAGACATGCATCTACAGTCGTACATATCGCTTGTGGTGGCCCCACGTTACTATCCATGTGAACATCTGAATGAACACCTGAGGAGCAGTAACCCGTTTAGCACCCAGAGGACTAACTTGTACATAAAACTGTATATCATTATTATTAGCTAACTAGAGTGCGGGGAGCAGACACTCTCCCTCCAGCTCCACCTCTTTGATGAATGCAAGAGTTGGTGGGAGAAGAACAAGAGGAAGGCCAAGGTATGGGTGGATGGATGGAGTGAAGGGTTTTAGGAAAATTCGCCGTAAACAAGTTTGCCGTAGGAAAACTCGCCTCAGGAATTCTCGCCTCGAGAAATTTCGCCTAATAGGAAAAATCGCCGCAAGACAATTTTGCCGTAAAACAAGAAAACAGAAAAAATGCAATGATTTAAAGAGTGCAGATTCCACGTAATACTACGCAAATAGTCTCTTTTCTGTGCAGAATTGTACCCAATAACTTGTCGATGGAGTCTTGTGTTGACATCACTATATACCTTTTTCATTCCTTCGGCGTTTCCTCGGTCTAAGTCACACTTTTTCTTTCTTGCTAAAATCTCTTCCTTTTTTAGATACGAAATAAGCTTCCATAGATTTGGATGCTTATTTGTCATTGAGCTTTGCAGTGCATTATGGTAGCCTTCTATGCTGTGGTTCGTTCTGCTTCTATTATGCTCAACTCGTTCAAAAACATTCCATAATGCAATAGGAAAAGTAGGCTCCACTCCTCGTCTTCGCTCTCCTCTACCCCGTTCTCCTCCTATATAATGCGTTTCGAAATAAGATACGGAGTCTTTGTAGGGTGACGGCCAGATCCCGTAGAAAACGGGAATATTCTGAACTGTGGCCGTCGTTCTAAAAACGATTTTGGCAAGAAAAGCTAACTTATAAAACCCACCTAACCTATGCTAAAAGCAGTATCCTTACCCGGGGGGGCTTCGCCCCCCCCCCCCCCCCCTTACACAACATATCTAAGATCCGTAGACCATTTCCAAGCGTTTTTATTCTATACAAGATAACAGTCGGAGTGATAATAAGCAAATTAGGACGCTTGGCCGTAGCGCTACAAACTACCCTAAGATACTAATTCTTGGGGTAAATCGTCATCATCTGATAGCTCGATGAATCCATCAATAACATCTTGCACAGGAAGGAAAGCTAAGGCGGTGAAACATTTGGTTTTGTTGTTGAATTCTGCGTCCGTTTGATAACGCGACTTTAAACCGAGATCCACATCTGCGTCTGTTTGATAACGCGACTTTAAACCGAGATCCACATCTGCGTCCGTTTGATAACGCGACTTTAAACCGAGATCCACATCTGCGTCTGTTTGATAACGCGACTTTAAACCGAGATCCACAACTGCGTCTGTTTGATAACGCGACTTTAAACCGAGATCCACATCTGCGTCTGTTTGATAACGCGACTTTAAACCGAGATCCACATCTGCGTCCGTTTGATAACGCGACTTTAAACCGAGATCCACATCTGCGTCTGTTTGATAACGCGACTTTAAACCGAGATCCACATCTGCGTCCGTTTGATAACGCGACTTTAAACCGAGATCCACATCTGCGTCTGTTTGATAACGCGACTTTAAACCGAGATCCACAACTGCGTCTGTTTGATACCGCGACTTTAAACCGAGATCCACATCTGCGTCTGTTTGATACCGCGACTTTAAACCGAGATCCACATCTGCGTCTGTTTGATAACGCGACTTTAAACCGAGATCCACACCTGCGTCTGTTTGATAACGCGACTTTAAACCGAGATCCACATCTGCGTCTGTTTGATAACGCGACTTTAAACCGAGATCCACATCTGCGTCTGTTTGATAACGCGACTTTAAACCGAGATCCACATCTGCGTCTGCTTGATAACGCGACTTTAAACCGAGATCCACAATGTGCCTATAAATATTCTTAGCCATATGAAATAAACAACCTGTTACTTTTATTGTTGGAAATACAGCAGAAAAGGCGTTAATACTTGCTTTTTCAAAATCGACCATCAAGGTTTCGGGTTGTAATGATGGGCGTAAGTCCTTCAAGGCACTGAAAAGTCTGCTGTAAGTTACCTGAGATTTGTCTGGTAGCAAGACAAAAATACGTGGTATACTAATATTCTTTATAACAATATGTAATGTGAACAATTGGTAATATATCTCTGGGCTGCATTTAAACGTGCCGTCACACGCCCAGTCCTTGTTTTTCTCAAGGTCGTCTAGCCCAGCTTTTATGCCAAAAACTAAAATTCTGTCCGGACAATCTTCCCCACTATCGTATAATAAAAACTGATCACATTTTTCAAGAAATTTATATTCTTCTGGTATAATATAATGAGAGAATGGAAAATGGCTGTCTGCTAAAGAAGGTGATGAATGCAAGAGTTGATGGGAGTAGTACGAGAGGAAGGCCAAGGTTTGGGTGGATGGATGGAGTGAAGGAAGCTCTGGGTGATAGGAGGATAGATATGAGCGAGGCAAGAGAGCGTGCTAGAAATAGGAATGAATGGCGAGCGATTGTGACGCAGTTCCGGTAGGCCCTGCTGCTTCCTCCAGTGCCTTAGATGACCGCGGAGGTAGCAGCAGTAGGGGATTCAGCATTATGAAGCTTCATCTGTGGTGGATAATGTGGGAGGGTGGGCTGTGACACCCTAGCAGTACCAGCTGAACTCGGTTGAGTCCCTTGTTAGGCTGGGAGGAACGTAGAGAGTAGAGGTCCTCTTTTTGTTTTTGTTTCTTTGTTGATGTCGGCTACTCCCCAAAATTGGGGGAAGTGCCTTGGTATATGTATGTGATGTACTAGCTAACACCAAGGGCTTAAACGTAAAAATAGCCCAGTGAGGAAAGAAATAAGGAAAAAAATATACTATAAGAGAAGTAACGAACAATTAAAACAAAACATTTTAAAAACAGTAACATCATTAAAATAGACCTTTCATATATAAACTACAAAAATAGACTTATGTCAGCCTATTCATCATAAAAACATTTGCTGCAAGTTTAATATTTTGAAGTAGTGGAAGAAGGGACTGATACATAGGTAATAAAAGTACACATCCTTCAGACCTACTGAAAGCAAGAAGTCTCCTCTGATGGAATTCTTTAAGCGTGATCCACTCCAACATTCCTCCTCCCTTTACCTGAAAGGCCAGGGTCCTCGATGTTGAAAAAATGGATAAGTACTCTATACCCAAGATGGAGGGGGGGAGCAAAGGCCTGAAAATGTTGGTAAGTAACTATCCTGAAGAAATCACACAACCCAATGCTTCTGCTGGATTGCCCAAGGCACGACAAGGAATTCCCCTACTCTCGGATGTAAGATGGGGGAGAATGCTGCTAAGTGTAACCCTCTTCTTCACTTCTTCAGCCATCCCACTGCCTGGAAGAAACAGGTAGGGTAACACGAAGAGCTGAATGCCCCAGTTCCTTCCGAGAAGTTGCGGGTGGTCCCACCAGTCTGGTACCTAGGCCCCCGGGGAGGGTCAATCACTGCAGACATCATCGGGGACACACTGACTACGTCCTTCAATGAAAGACCTAAGGACGCCAATACGTACTTTCCTTCAGTCACACTTGTCATCAGCAGTAGCACAAATGGAAAAGAGCCTCCAACCTCCAATGGGGTGTGACAAAAACGGGAGGAACCCGACATGCCACCGGGAAAGATCGCCGACTTAAGACAGGGGGCGACTTGCTCCTGACACATACTCCCAGGGGATTGAGCAAGGAAAGTAAGCACGGGAGCAGCGATAGAAATTGCACCCAATGAACGAAAGGATGAAGCAACATGCCACCGGGAAAGATCGCCGACTTAGGACAGAGGGCGACTTGCTCCTGACACATACTCCCAGGGGATTGAGCAAGGAAAGTAAGCACGGGAGTAGTGATAGAAATTGCACCCAATGAACGAAAGGAAGAAGCAACATGCCACCGGAACCTGAAAGATCGCCGACTTAGGACAGGAGGCGACTTGCTCCTGACACATACTCCCAGGGGATTGAGCAAGGAGAGTAAGCACAGGAGCAGCGAAAGCAATTGCACCCAATGAATGAAAGGAAGAAGCAAAGCTCTTTCTCCCCCTTAAAGCATACGCCTGACACCAAAAAGGAGGCCATGACCTATAGTCGGCAACCAGAGACGATTGCAAACAATCATCCGTCTAGCAGGGGCAGTGAGAATTTTTATATATAGCCGGTTAAGTTCATCCTCTCATGATTGAGTGTCTCGCTTCACCTTCTAAGGATCAACAGCCAGAACGCACTTTCTGAAAATGAAAATGAAAAGTTCTCCTACGGGTACACTGGTATTACTGTACTTGATGTGGCCAAAAACATAAGTGAAGAAACTTTGATAGGTAAGGAGGCAGGGCTCCTCACCCTCGCTTTCACCCTTAGCTTAACTACTTGTTAAGTGATTCAACGGCCGTCAAGCTTTGCGCTGAAAACATACTGGCTCCCTAAAGGACTCTAAGTTCGTATTCGCATAGGAACAAACACTCGCGTTGAGTAGCTATGATCCAAGATTAAAACTTGCAAATTCCTAACTAAAGAATTTTACAACGGTTGCAAAGGAGTTTGGAAATAGCAAGAGAATTTGAGAGACTTTGACTTCTTAAACTTAATAACTATCAAAATGACATTGTAATTTCAACAAATGTTCAACTAACTTTTTTGTTAATACATGCAATTATGCTACGGTATTTCCATGGTCGAAATTTGCTAAAGCAAACTCCCACCCATAAATAGTAAAGTTAATTCTTTAAAATTCTACAAAATTAAGCATAAAGTAAAAATGAAATGTATACCCAAGTTCTCTATAGATGTATCTCAAAAAATGCTTAATGTTCGCAACATCATATCTTTTTTAGCATCTTTTTGAAAGATAGATAATGTTACACAAACTAAAATTAAAATATGTTTATCTTCGTTAATAGAAAAAACAATATCTATGCAGGAGCAATGATGAGAATGTGCAAAAACTCTAGTTACTGCAAGCAACATAAAAAACTACCTAAATTTCAAGCATCGAGCATAAGCACAAAAAACATTTAGTTAATGAAATATGAAATGATTCACTGAAATAAGAGGAGTTGGATCTAGGGGACACATCTAACTGCAGATGAAATAAAAATATTTAAGCATTGTAAACCTTGAAGAGTCAATTACCGCCGCTACAACTAACCAACTCAGAGATCTCACAACATAAAAAGTAAGAAGCCCAATAAGAACTATCAAACGGCACTTTGGCAACCATACCAAAAACTAACTTATCCCAAGAGATTAAATTATCATTCAGATTATGATACGATAATCTATTTTTGTACTCTAAACTATTAGCCCTTTTACCCCCAGGCTATTTGGAAATTTCCAACCCTTAACCCCCAAGGGGTTATTTTTTTCCCAGCACATTTTGCAGTATATATTTTTTAAATTGTTCTAACAGCCTTAATTTTTGTCATAGAGAGGTCAGGTTGGTCTCATTCTCTTGGAAAATGCCCAAATTTTCTCAAAAAATTATAAAAAATATGAAAAAAAAAAAGATTTTTATAGCATTTTTTGCAAGGACGTACCGGTACGTCCATGGGGGTAAAGGGATGGCTTTTGTGAAACGTACCAGTACGTCCTTTGGGGGTAAAAGGGTTATTGACCGACAATTGATTTAAATTTAAGTGATTCTATCCTCACTGAAGCAGTAATAAAAAGAAATAAAAAAAGTAATAAAGATTTTACAAAAGTAATTTCTGGGACCATGAAAATCTGTTTGGAACCTGAAGGGTTCTTAACTACCCACAGTGAAGGAGGAAGCCTCCATGTTAATAATCCTTGCACTGATAACCCTAAAGGGAAGCCTTTCTGACTTACAGGGCCCGGGCAATACCTGTACCTACACAGAAACTATTAAAATCAAACGCATTATCAATCGCAATCATGAATTCTTAAAAATTGTATCATCTATAACTGTCATGAATTCTTAAACTATTCAATTCTCCATCAAATAATACGGGGCAGTAATGTCTTCTACCTGTTTTCTCCATAAACTAAAACTATTCAATTCTCCATCAAATAATAAGGGGCAGTATTGTCTTCTACCTGTTTTCTCCATAAACTAAAACTATTGAATTCTCCATCAAATAATAATGGGCCGTGTTTTCTTCTACCTGTTTTCTCCATAAACTAAAACTATTCGATTCTCCATCAAATAATAAGGGGCTGTGTTGTCTTCTACCTGTTTTCTCCAAAAACTAAAACTATTCAATTCTCCATCAAATAATAAGGGGCAGTATTGTCTTCTACCTGTTTTCTCCATAAACTAAACCTATTGAATTCTCCATCAAATAATAATGGGCCGTGTTTTCTTCTACCTGTTTTCTCCATAAACTAAAACTATTCAATTCCCCATCAAATAATAAGGGGCTGTGTTGTCTTCTATATGTTTTCTCCATAAACTAAACTAGAAAAAACAGTCATAACAAAAACATCAAGAGCTGACATAAAGAATACTGTGCAGTAAAAGCCACAATGCATGATTTATCTTAATCCTGTTTAAAATAAATACGAAGGACTGAGCCCATAACTATATCCTTGAATTGTTTACAGAAATAACCTGTCAAATACGATAATGGAAACAGACGGCAATTCTAATATCGAAATAATCGAATACTGTCGGGCAAAAATAGGACCTACTTTTCTTTTAACCCTTTTACCCCCAAAGGACGTACTGGTACGTTTCACAAAACTCATCCCTTTACCCCCATGGACGTACCGGTACGTCCTTGCAAAAAACTGTTATTTACATTTTTTTTTTCATATTTTTGATAATTTTTTGAGAAACTTCAGGCATTTTCCAAGAGAATGAGACTAACCTGATCTCTCTATGATGAAAATTAAGGCTTTTAGAGCAATTTAAAAAAATTATACTGCAAAATGTGCTTGAAAAAAATAACCCGTGGGGGTTAAGGGTTGGAAAGTTCCGAATAGCCTGGGGGTAAAAGGGTTAAATAACAAAGTGAAGATGATATGTGTCATATGAAACCAATTCTACTTGTTTTACATTAAGGAACATCCTGTACTGTACATCATACATTAACCTTGCACTGATATCTAAAATTAGAATTTTAATAAAATTTCTTATTTCTTTACTCATCTGATGTTCATATTCCATCTACTACAGAATCCAGGGTTTATCAACACTTAACCGTAAATTTCTTAAAATATTAAAATTCTTCCTTTTTTTTTCAAACAATACATGCCCTTAACAAAGGAACAGAGCCCCCTAATATAAGTGGTAGAAAGCACAGGCTGTCGCCTCAGGATAGGGTAGGATTAGAACATTTTGGCCTCAAGCCAAGCACTGGAGCATCAAAGGCAATTCAGCGCTATACGAGACGAATTAATCAACCGTAACTGTACACTCACACTTTTTGGTATTATTTCAAACTATAAAACCAATCACATCACTTTTGTATAATGTCTAAAAGTGAAATAAGTAAGGATTCAAAATATTAAATAAATAAATTAAAAAAAACTGAAGCTTGTGATAAACCCCAATACTCTGTGTACCTTCTATCAAGTTCAGGGTATTACAATTTTCCACCAATATATTTCTTAAAGGTTTGTCCCCCTCTCAGGATTAAAAACAGGAAAATCGACTAAAATATTTCTAAAATCAATGAATGGAAGTACCTTATTTCTAAATATATCCAGACTATTTAATAATCGTTTCACCCGAAAGCCATAAGGTTGAGGAGATTTGGGGTGCAACTCAAAGTATGATGCTTGTCTTACAAGGCTTGCAGTCTGAAAGGCTAGAGAGTTAGGGAGTCTTTGCAATCTAAACCAATACCGAATAATGGAAGACATTCGGTAAAGGTCTAGAGGTAACTCTCCAGCATCAACAAGGAGACTTGGGATAGGCGAGGTTTTAAAAGCTCTAGTAGACAATCTAATAACTGCATGATGTATCGAGTCTAATATTTTTAACCGGCTTGAGAGCTATTACAAAGGGGGACCACCTGACTGCTTTCCCCTATTCATTACATAACTGTGGGTCGCAAGTGTACGGCCAATACGCAGCCTGGTTAAAATGATGTTATCCCTCCTACTTTTAGAATTACATGACCATTAATCCACTGAAGGGTGGATTTTAAAAACTAGCTTTTCATTACCTTACTAGATAAGGTATTTTTACCTTCTACTGTAAAACTTAAAACAGGTGGATTACACCAAAGGGGACACTTAGGACATCTTTCCTCTCCTATCTGTGCTGTTAACAAACCTACTCCTCAAGCATCATTTTTCAGTCGTACTTCCAAAAGCTTGGACACTCTAGATCTGTTAGGAGCTTGATTTAAAGGAGGCTTAACCCTTTTACCCCCAAAGGACGTACTGGTACGTTTCACAAAAGCCCTCCCTTTACCCCCATGGACGTACCGATACGTCCTTGCAAAAAAATGCTATAAAAATTTGTTTTTCATATTTTTTGATAATTTTTTGAGAAAATTCAGGCATTTACCAAGAGAATGAGACCAACCTGACCTCTCTATGACAAAAATTAAGGCTGTTAGGGCAATTTAAAAAAAAATATACTGCAAAATGTGCTGGGAAAAAAATAACCCCTTGGGAGTTAAGGGTTGGAAATTTCCAAATACCCCGGGGTTAAAAGGGTTAACATACTGTTAGGATTGTTTTCATACTGAGAGACCTAGCTAAAAACCTCAAACTCAATTCCTCTCTTCAGATAGAAAGGGGAGGCATTCCAGAATCTCTTAACAAGAGAATGCCTTGATGAAGTCTTTGGGCTTCAGCATGGCATATCATTCCAATGCTGAAGCCTTGTGGCAGGTGAGAGGGCTCTCGAACTGGGGAATTTCTTTTCCTCAGTTTGACTCTAAATTTCTCTCATTCTATTACTATCACTTATCATTGCTTCATCCACCTTCTTGAAAGTAAGAAGATAGTTCTGACTCCTCGTACTTTAATAGAACGGTTTGATAAAAATTCTTCAATAGATTTCTGTTTTGAAACCAACATTACCACTCCTCTAAATACTATTAGTCAGTATGGAGAGTGGGCATGTATATGAACATCAAGTGATTATAGAAATAAGAAATTAAATTACTGAAATTCTAATTACTTCTATGAATCTCCCACGATGTTCATATTGCTGACTCTCAAAACATTATCTTAAAAAGCCAATCTACAGTACAGCACTGTATTTTCAATTACATAAGAGAAAGCATTTGATAGTATTTCCTGTAGTATATTATAAAAAGATTCCGAGGCACTATTGGATACCAGAAAAGAATGTAAACATTATAATGGAAACGTATAGTCAAGACTGGAGTACTTTAAGGTGGAATACTATCCCCGATACTGTTTATTTTGGTGATTGATTATATGAACAAGGTAATGCAAGGAATGAATGGTCATTCAATGGAAAAGGGGACCAGAAATTATATGATCTTGAATATGCAGATATAGTTGCAATTGCCTCTACAATGGCTGAAATGTAGAAAATGATTGATAGGTTAGTACTGGAGGGGAGAAAGGTTGGATTGGCAATCAACCAGAGATAAATAGGTCATGCAGATTCAAAGTGGTGATCAAATGAATTGCCTTATTTGAACCTCTTTCAAATATTTAGGAACCACCATTACCAGCAATGGATCACAAGTTAAAGAATTCAAGGAGAGAACAGGGAGGGCAGAACAAGCAAATACGCATTGAGAAGGATTTTTTTCGTGAAATGGCAGCAATATATAACATATGCCAGAATTAGCAAGATGACAGGGGTGCCAAATGTGAATGATAGATTATCAAGATGGAGATGGATGGGGCATATTTTGAAAAGGGAGGATGTACCTGAATGGAAGCTGCTGGGCAGGAGAGGACATGGTCGACCAAGAGAAACATGGCAGATGACAATGCAAAGGGAGGTCGGATCTGAGAATTGGGTTGAGCTCAGAGAGATGGCACTGGAAAGAGACACACGCCTTGAATTCAATGAGGTCCTAGACAAGATAAAAAATCTGGAATCCAGTATTTCAAACCGCAATTGAAATGGTTTATCAAAATAAGCTAGATGCGTAATCTAGGCCAGGTATGTAACCTTAAGCTCGTTGCATTGCTTATACTAAAATCAATCCCTTTCTTTCCTTCAATTGTGCTCAGCTCCAAGGGAAATTCATAGGAGAGCTTTTAATTTATATGATATGCTAGTGGTACAGAGTAAGCAATCTTTCTGACTGGAGTGGATTCATTCAACTTAGTAGAGCAAGTGACCATGATCTAAATAAAAGAATATATAGGACTAGAATTCAGGTTACTATCATTAGTTGGTCAAGGCAGTGTTCTCTCCCCATCACTATAACTCTAGGCTCTTGGGAGCATTGTACATGTTGTAGAGGCTGTTTGAGGTAAGAACTGCCAGTGATTTGAGCCATCTGGAAGCGTTGCATTGGAACTTTAATAACAGAATTTCTTATTTCTATACTCGCCTGTTCTTCACATACATGTCCATCCTCCTCTCCACTGACTCAAGAGTATGAAGAGGATGGATAACGTCGACTTCAAAAATGAAATCTGTATTGCCGGAGGTGGCCACCTGGGCTTCCTACCACTTACAGCAGAGGGCTCTGTTCCTTTGCCAAGGGAACGTATTGTTTGAAGTAAAAGAGAACGGGAATATTCTATTTTAAAAATTCTACGGATAAGTGTTGCTTACACTGGGCTTCCGGAGAAGCAATATGAATATCAGGGGAGATTCGGAGTAATAATATTGAATTCTACAAAAATTCTAGCTTTTCAATAACACACTTTTAATACTACACAGCGTACGCAAAGATAAATTATTCAACTTAAATATATTAACAAAGCATACCATAATTATTAATTTTTTTATACTCTACTATTCCTAAATCAGTTTACCTTTTGTGGAAATATGCCTAATATGAAGTTTTTCTCAAAAGTTATACTGTACATTTCTCATCTAAACAAGCCACAATTTTAAACAAGACATTTTTGACAGAATTGGTTAATAAGCCAAAGCAGTAAGATGATAAAGGAAAACCAATCCAAGTACTTAGATTTACAGGCAGTCATTAATCAATATTATTGGTATTATCTATCAATTGCCAAGCTACAACCTTAGTTGGAAAAGCAGGGGCCCCAACAGAAAAAATAGCCCAGTGAGGAAAGCAAACATGGAAAAATAAAACATTTTAAGAAAGGTACCATTAAAATAAATATCTCCTATATAAACTATAAAAACTTCAACAAAACAAGAGGAAGAGAAATAAAATAGAATAGGGTGCCCAAGTGTACCCTCAAGCATGAGAAAGAAAAGAAAAGCCTAACTACTAGATTCAAGTGGAAGGCTTAAATATATTGACAAAGCAATTTGGCAGTCAGAAATTTGTCGTTGATTCTTTGTAAATGCAGTTTGTTCTTCCTCAACAATAAATCTCTAGGCTGCTCAAGGCACACTGTAAAAAGAAAAAAGAGGCAAGTAAAAAGAATATAATATAGATATTAAACAAACAAAAGAAGGTAAATGAAAAGAAGCATGTCAATGATGCTATCTTCCAGAAAATACTATTTCTCTCTCCCACACATACGCTCACACACACACATGGGCCTACATGCATCACATAAGTATTGCAGTTCAACCTAGCTTAATTAAGCGAGTATCTTCAAGATTAATTCTCTATTCCAGACTCAATTTCAAATAGCACTTTAATTAAAAAATCTAAAACTGCAGTTTCCAATACATGTAATGTACATTTAAATTTGAAAAATCACAAATTCTTAAAGATATAATTCTCTGTTCCAGATTCAATTTTAATTAGAACTGGAAATTAAAAGTACTTAAAACTGCAGTTTGTGAATACAGTACCAGTAGTGTACTGTACCTTTAAATTTCAATTAGCATTGGAAATTAATACATTTAAAACTGCGATTTCCGGTACTGTACGTTTGAATTTTGAAAAATCACAAATTTTTAAATATGTAATTCTGTTCCAGATAAAATTTTATTTAGCATTAGAAATTTCAAAACATTTAAAACTTCAATTTCCGAAAGAACACATTTAAATTTTGAAAAATTACAAAGTTTTAAAAGATGCAATTCTGTTCCATATAAAATTTTAATCAGCATTGGAAATTTAAAAATACTTGAAACTGCGATTTGTGCGCTACTGTACTGTACGTTTCTATAAATAAATTACAAATTTGTAAAGCAATTTATATTTTATCTTACTATACAAACCTGAGCCCTTCAATAGGAGTATGCTATCAGCAAAGATAGATGCGGCTGTTAAAACGTAACGAGGTGGCGGTAGTTAGCTGGAGGGTGAAGGGTAAGCCCCGCCCACCTCACAGACTAATGAGTTCCCACTCTGACCTTAAACCTAGGACTCGCAAGTTTGTATACTTAGGAACAAGTAAAAAGACCAACCAGAGATTTCAGACCTTCGCCAATGAAGATTGTCAAAATTTTACTCACATTTACAACCAGAGCTCTTCCTCTTCCATATAGTGACTGAATTAATCTACTGTATACAGTGAACCCTCGCTACTTCGCGGTTCGACCATCGCGGATTCACCACTTCGCGGATTTTCTCCTAACCCATATATATATACATATTGGTAATAACAAAATCAACATACTGTACTGAATAATCAATATAATCGATGCAAAAACTAACCTATACACAGATGTGTACAGTAAATGCGTTTGTTTCTTCATTACGATCAGAGAAACGTAAACAAAACATTGGTTGCCATTTTTTATCGTGCTTTTTGGCGTGTTTAGGAAACGCATGATATAGAATCGCCTTTAATATTTGTGCCTGTTTTAGTTTAGGGTACTGTAGTACATGCATTAAGTGTTCTGTACATTAAAGGGTAGTTTGTTAACAGTATTACGTACAAAGGAAGGTTTTAAAAGTCTGAATATACATGTTAAATGAATAGGTAAATATGGTGTCACTACTTCGCGGATTTTCACCTATCGCGGCCGGGTCTGGAACCTATCTACCGCGATAAACGAGGGTTCACTGTAATAGCAATCATGAATCCGGATGCAAAAATCTAATCAATTCTAAGGTAGGCCATTTCTGACATATACAATTTTCATCAAAATTCATTTGAAACTTCTTGGGTTAGGCTGGCAACAAACAGACATAGGTAAAATCCCAAATTACTTCAAACTTTGAGATTTGTTCCTACACAAATGCAAACCTTCCTTTAACCCGAGAACTGCTACAAGCCTCTTGAGCGGCTGTATGGGAGACTGCTATAAGCCTCTTCAGAGCGCAATTTTCTATCTCTTCTTGCAAATTCCCTTGTGAACTTATTCGACTTCTATTATTTTTCTTATGATAAATCAATATTTCTGGTAGAAATTTTAATGTTTATAGCTTTATTTTACCTATATAATTATGTATAATATAAAACCTTTCCATAAACGGACTTTAACTTTTTTGCAAGGGAAAAAGGCGAATTGTAATTATTTTCAGTTAAAACTGGTTTTATATTAACATATTAGAAACATAAACGATGAAAAAATTTTATTTTCCTTAGTAAAATAAATTTTTGAATATACTTACCCGATGATCATATAGCTGTCAGCTCTGCTGCCCGACAGAAAAAACCTACGGGCGGAATACGCCAGCGATCGCTATACAGGTGGGGGTGTACATCAACAGCGCCATCTGTCAAGTAGGTACTCAAGTACTCGATGTCAACAAGAACCAATTTTCTCCTCTGTCCACTGGGTCTCTATTGGGGAGGAAGGGTGGGTCCTTTAATTTATGATCATCGGGTAAGTATATTCAAAAATTTATTTTACTAAGGAAAATAACATTTTTCAATATTAAACTTACCCGATGATCATATAGCTGATTCACACCCAGGGGGGTGGGTAGAGACCAGCATTACATGTTGAAATTATGAGCTAAGTATTCCGTATTTCATTTTAGCAGTTATTCAAAATAACAAGCATAAAATAAATAAGTACCTGGTAAGGAAGACGACTTGAACAATTACTCTGCCTTTTTAAGTACGTCTTCCTTACTGAGCCTCGCGATCCTCATAGGATGCTGAGCGACTCCTAGGAGCTGAAGTATGAAGGGTTGCAACCCATACTAAAGGTCCTCATCAAAACCTCTAATCTAGGCGCTTCTCAAGAAATGATTTTGACCACCCGCCAAATCAAGTAGGATGCGAAAGGCTTCTTAGCCTTCCGGACAACCCAAAAATATTTCAAGAGAAAGATTAAAAAGGTTCTGGAATTAGGGAATTGTAGTGGTGGAGCCCCCACCACTACTGCACTCGTTGCTACGAATGGTCCCAGAGTGTAGCAGTTCTCGTAAAGAGACTGGACATTCTTAAGATAAAAGACGCGAACACTGATTTGCTTTTCCAATAGGTTGCGTCGAATATATTTTGCAGAGATCTATTTTGTTTAAAGGCCACGGAAGTTGTGACAGCTCTAACTTCGTGTGTCCTTACCTTCAGCCAAGCTTGGTCTTCCTCATTCAGAAGGGAATGAGCTTCTCGTATTAACAGTCTGATAAAATAGGATAAAGAATTCTCTGACATAGGCAAAGATGGATTCTTAACTGAACACCATAAAGCTTCAGACGGGCCTCGTAAAGGTTTTTAAAATAGAACTTAAGAGCTCTTACAGGACATAATACTCTTTCTAGTTCATTTCCAACCATACGATAAGTTTGGAATATCGAACGATATTGGTCAAGGCCGAGAAGGCAGCTCGTGTTTGGCTAGAAAACCAAGATGTAGAACATGTAGCCGTTTCGGATGAGAATCCGATGTTCTTGCTGAAGGCATGAATCTCACTGACTCTTTTAGCTGTGGTTAAGCATATCAGGAAAAGAGTCTTAAAGGTGAGATCTTTCAGGGAGGCTGATTGAAGTGGTTCGAACCTGTCTGACATAAGGAATCTTAGAACCACGTCTAAATTCCAACCAGGTGTAACCAAACGACGCTCCTTCGTGGTCTCAAAAGACTTAAGGAGGTCCTGTAGATCTTTATTGTTGGAAAGATCTAAGCCTCTGTGACGGAAGACTGATGCCAACATGCTTCTGTAACCCTTGATAGTGGGAGCTGAAAGAGATCGTTCTTTCCTCAGATATAAGAGGAAGTCAGCTATTTGAGTTACAGAGGTACTGGTCGAGGATACAGATACTGACTTGCACCAGTTTCGGAAGATTTCTCACTTCGATTGGTAGACTCTAAGGGTGGATGTTCTCCTTGCTCTAGCAATCGCTCTGGTTGCCTCCTTCGAAAAAACCTCTAGTTCTCGAGAGTCTTTCGATATTCTGAAGGCAGTCAGACGAAGAGCGTGGAGGCCTTGGAGTACCTTCTTTACGCGTGGCAGACGTAGCAGGTCCACCCTTAGGGGAAGTGTTCTGGGAACGTCTACTAGCCATCGAAGTACCTCGGTAAGTTATTCTCTCGCGGGCCAGAGGGAAGCAACTAGCGTCAACTTTGTCCCTTCGTGAGAGGCGAACTTCTGCAGTACCTTGTTGACAAACTAGAACGGAGGGAATGCATATAGATCTAGATGAGACCAATCTAGTAGAAAGGCATCTATAAGAACTACTGCTGGGTCCGGGATAGGTGAGCAAAGTATTGGGAGCCTCTTGGACATCGAGGTTGCGAAGAGATCTATGGTTGGCTGGCCCCAGGTGACCCAAAGTCTCTTGCATACATCCTTGTGGAGGGTCCAATATGTTGGAATTATTGTCCCTTCCTACTGAGACAATCTGCTATGACATTCAAGTTGCCTTGGATGAAACTCGTTACTAGTGAAAAGTCTAGACCTGTTGAACAGGAGAGGAGGTCACTTGCGAACTCGTACCATGTCAGAGAGTAGGTCCCTCCTTGCTTGGAGATGTACATCAAAGCAGGGAGTTGACCGTGTTCACCTCCACCACTTTGCCTTGAAGGAGAGACCTGAAGCTTTTCCAGGTCAGACGTACTGCCAGAAGCTTCTTGCAGTTGAAATGCATTGTCCTTTGACTCGAGTTCCATAATCCCGAGCATTCCCTACCGCCTAAGGTCGCACCCCAGCTTACGTCCGATGCGTCTGAGAAGAGAACGTGGTTGGGAGTCTGAACAGTCAGGGGAAGACCCTTTCAAAGGTAGATAAAGTCCTTTCATCAAGTCAGACCAGACTTATCTTTCCGGAAACCGGGATCGAGACCGCTTCTAGCGTCTTGTCCTTTTCCAGTGAAGAGCTAGATGATACGGAAGAGGACGGAGGTGTAGTCTTCCAAATGACACCAATTGAACCACGGATGACAGTGTCCTAACCAGACTCATCCACAGCCTGACAGGGCCGTGTTCCTTCTTCAGCATCTTCTGGATGGATAGCAGGGCTGGGGGTTGATCGTCTTGTTCAGCCATGTCCTCATCAGAGGGTTCCTCATCCGAAACTGATGAGGAAACGGCAACGGAGTGGGCAACGTCTGACTCGCTGAATCCGGTCGCACTGGTGGATGCGTGACGGAGCCGGACACAAGATCATGGTACTGCTGCACAGTCTGTGAACTGTCAACCATGGGGACGCGAGGAAGTACAGCGTCAACCCGAAACTGTCTAGACTGTCTGGGTTGTGCAGACAACCCCCTACCGGGTTGCTGAGGTTGCCGCACTGCGTCACAACAAGTCACCTCTGCTGGTTGTTGAACGTCTTCCTAGTGACACACTGAACGTCCACAACCACCTCCGAGAGTCGCTTAACGTCAACGTGCGACTGGCAACCCAAACTGGGTCGCACCGGAGGAGGAACCATCTCAACTGGCGGACGTGAGTAGGATACCTCAGCGTCAACAGGGCGTACAACCAACCGGTAGGAAGGTTGTTGGCTAGAAGGTTCTTCTCCGTAAAAAATCCTCTATCAAGGACTAAGCTTGGACTGCATGTCTTGCAACAAAGCCCATTAGGGTCTATGGGAGCAGGTGTGGCAACAGACGGGGTTAGCGACTGAAGCGGAACCATTTACCATCCCTGGAAGCATGTTATGCTTTAATTAAAGTCCATAGGAGGCTAAGCAGCTTAAGGCTCCTCTCCAAATGACAGAGTCCTCAAAGGAATATCAGAAGGAGGGAGAACAGCACTTTCTCATCTACAGGAACCATGTCCGAGAAAAGATAGGTTATCTCAGTGAGGGTTTCACTGGTGCATAAGCAGCAGACCAGAAGGCAACGTTATGTAACTGCTTGACAGTCTGTGAACTGTCAAAAACTGAACTGTCAACCACAACAGGTGCATGAGGACATACAGCACTGGTGCATTAGTAGCAGACCAGAAGGCAACGTCATGTAACTGCTAGACAGTCTGTGAGCTGGCAACAACCAAAGCTGTGTGGGGAAGCCTCAACTCCTGACTGACTAGTCTGCTGCGGGCGAGTGGCGGTAACCACAGTGGGTTGCGGAGGCTGACACACCGTGTCAAAACACGGCAGCTTGTGGTAGCTCACGCACGGCAACGGAGTGCTCCGTGTGTCTGTGGGAGTCAGCATGCGTCTGGCAGGGTCGACTGCGCATGGGTGGAGGAGCTCTCACAACAAGAGTGTGGGAGCAGGCAGCCATGCTGGGCGCACAACCGTGGCAGGCTGTAGGCCAACGGGTGCATCGTCAACCTTCTCCGCAGTCGGAGTGTGGGAGCAGGCAACAACCAAAGCGGAGTGGTGGTGCGTGGTGGGGACTGCCGTGGGTTGCGGAAACTAACGCATCGCGTCAAAACACGGCAGCTTGACTCCACCTTCCCACTGCTGATGCGGTAGCTCACGCATGTTAACGGAGGGAGCCGCACGTCGGCTAACGTTAACATGCGTCTGGCAGGGTCGATCGCGCATCGGAGGTGGAGCTCTCCGCAGCCGGAGTGTGGGAGCAGGCAGCCTCAGCGTGAGCTGGGCGCACAACCGTGGCAGGTTGTAGGTTAACGAGCAGTGTAAACCTTCTCCGCACGAAACTCCTGCATAACCGCAGCTAACTGAGTCTGCATAGACTGCAGTAAAGACCACTAGGGTCTACAAAAAACGGCAACAAACGGAGCTACTGTCCGTTGTGACTGAGGGTCTAAAACAGCTGGTGCGGCAACAGACGGAGTTACTGCCTGTTGCGGTACCACCTTGCCTCTCTTGGGAGGTGTGCAGTCGTCGGATGACTGCAGCGAGTCCGAACTGACCCAGTGGCTACACCTAGGCCGTTGGACTTGCGCGGAAGGGACCGACTTGCACTTAAAAAGCTGCAAGATTTGGTCCATGGTTTCTACGAGAAACCTCTTCCGCAGACGAGGAATAAATGGGCTCTCTCGTCTTTGTGTGGGTGGGGCGATCACGTCGGCAACGTGTGTAGATACACCCGAAACCACGGAGGGAAACGTCTGTTCGTCGATCAAGGCCTGTGGAACCCATAAGTCGTTCGACATTACTTCTCCCCTGGGCTTGGGAGCTTGTAAGAGGTCCCGGACTAGGTGAACAACTGGCACGAACAGACGAACCCTCGAACGCAACACTGTAACACTTTGCGCATATCACTTTATCACTTTTGATTTTCTGTTTGCACTATTTCACTGAAATCGAAACTTTAACTGATTTCTACCTGAAACACGCAATCCTATCCTTCATTAAAAGGTAGTAATTGCGAAAACAGTTTTACAATGCAACAGAAAAACATAAATAAAGATAAAGAATTCAGTGGCTGGAAAAGAGACTAAACACTAGATCAAATAAACTACGTTTAAAATCTCTCACCGCATAAAGCCTGGGAACAAGAATAAAACTCTAGAAACGTTTTACCTTCTTCCCCTACAGCGACTAGGGAGAAGAGTAAAAAACGAGAACAACGTTACCCGCTTGAACGAAACGTTTATTCTCCTCTCTCTCCCTCCGTCTCTATCTCTCTCTCTCTTCTCTCTTGACTTAGAACCTGAGAGAAGAGCCCAATTATATATCGTTAAAACATGTTATTTGCTAAAGGAAAAAACTGAAAGGTTTCCCAAATAAAAAGTTCCTTTATTTAGAATTTAAACCATTTAAGCTAAGAAAGAATGAACGAAACGCTAAAATCGGTTTACTCTTACTGCAACGTGAAACCGTGAAACACTCTCTCTCTATCGTAACGATAGAGCGCATGTTGAACGTTCTGAACGTCAACAACTGCGGAGACTAAAAAACTAAACGTTAGTTCATCTTTGAAAACAGTACGAGACTATCAAAGAAATTCTTTCATAAAACATTAAAATTAAAAAAGTATTAAATTCTTAAAAGGTAAATACGATATGACGGGCTCAATGTTAATTAACTTCGGTTCCAAGTAAGGACCGCCTACTATTAGGAAAGGTCGCATATAAACAAACATAAAAATTAATTTTTATAAGTTTATAATAATTGGAAAGTTAATCGAAGAGGCCTATAAAGGCGGAGAGATATAAAATAAATAGATCTATAACTTGTTAAGCAAAATTACCAAAAACCTAAACACACTTCCGTCTAAGGGAAGGGTCGGCCATTTAAAAGTGAAAGAGAGTCCATACTCTCTTCGTCACCAACACTTCCGTCTAAGGGAAGGGTCGGCCATTTAAAAGTGAAAGAGGGTCCATACTCTCTTCGTCACCATAATTAAATCTATCCAAAACGAGTTCAAGTTTTGAAATGAAGATAAAACCCCTGCATAGCGAAAGCTCAAAACTGGAATAGTGTACTTCACCAAATCGTTGTGAAAACAAATCCAGTTAGGGACGGCGTATTTAGTAGGTCTTGCCAGTGGCACGACAGAGGGAAAATTGGTTCTTTGTTGACATCGAGTACTTGAGTACCTACTTGACAGATGGCGCTGTTGATGTACACCCCCACCTGTATAGCGATCGCTGGCGTATTCCGCCCGTAGGTTTTTTCTGTCGGGCAGCAGGGATGCAGCTATATGATCATCGGGTAAGTTTGATATTGAAAAAAATAATTTTCTCCAATTACAGTATTTCATCTTGAACTTTTTATAAAATATCTGACATTTAAAATTTCAGTTGGATTTGCATTTGTATATCAGGATGTTTGTAAGTTAAGAGCCCTTTATAGAGTGAAAATCAACTTACATCGGGTCTCTTGGAAACCAATTAACAACATGGAACAGTATATTACCATACCTGGAAGAGCTCTGTGTTTGAAAAGCATCCGAGCAACAGCATTAACGAGCAGACCGTGCAAGACACCATCTAATCATCGCAGTTGAGCCGATTAGTTTCTCGGACATCCTGAAAGAAGATGGATCATTCAGATTTACCAAGATTGATTGAAGATTGTTATCAAGTGTAAACAAGTACATAAGAAAAGACTCTTTACTGATAAAAGTATTAACAAAATAACAGAGGCACAAGAATAAAAAATCTGAACATCATTTTAGGGTTATAAAAATTTCCATACCTGTTAAAATTACATGTAAATATTATCATTATCATTATCATTACTAGCTAAGCTACAACCCTTAATGGAAATGCAGGATGCTATAAACCCAAGGGCTCCAACAAGGAAAATAGTCTGATGAGGAAAGAAATTAAGGAAAAAGATGTGTGACTGAGTGTACCTTCAAGCAAGAGAACTCTAACCCAAGACAGTGGTACAATTATGGCACTACCCAAGACTAGAAAACAATGTTTTGATTTTGGAATAAGGAAACAGAAGTGTGACTGAGTGTACCTTCAAGCAAGAGAACTCTAACCCAAGACAGTAGTACAATTATGGCTCTACCCAAGACTAGAGAACAATGGTTTGATTTTGGAGTCTCCTTCTCCTAGAAAGAGGTGCTTACCATAGCTAAAGAGTCTCTTCCACCCTTACCATGTAGAAAGTAGATACAGAACAATTACAGTGCAGTAGTTAACCCCATGAGAAAAAAAGAATCGTTTGGTAATCTCAGTGTTGTCAGGTGTGTGAGGACAGAGAAGAATGGGGAAAGATAGGCCAGACTATTCGGTGTATGTGTAGGCAAAGGGAAAATAAGCTGTAACCAGAAAGGGATCTAGCGTAGTACAATCTGGCCAGTCAAAACGACCCAATAACTCTCGCAGTAGTATCGTGAAAAGTGGGCCGCGGCTGTATGTAAAATGATATATATTTTGAATACTGCGATAAATGCTGTGATATTCTCAGACAAGTCCCAGGTATGAGGAACTGTTGCCTTATCTACAGGAGCTCAGATTTACTAAGCTACAGTTGTTGTTGGAAAAGCAGGAGGACATAAGCCCAAGGGCTCCAAGTGGGTAAATATTCAGTTTAAAAAGAAAGTAAAGAAATAGTTAAACTATATGAGAAGTAATAAACACTTGAATTAAGATATTTTTAGACCAGTGACAACATTGATTTAGATCTGTCTTAAATAAACAATGAGGAAAGACTCCTGTCAGCCTGTTCAACATAAAAACATTCGCTGCATGTTTGAACTTATGGATAGAATAAGCCGAATGAATAGAGGAAATGGGAGTAGAATTGATATACATAGATGGAAATAAAAAAATCAATGAATATCATTTTGTAATGAAATTTCTCTTGTTTTAAGAACAAGAGATTTTATTTTTATCAGAACATATACGATCAAAAGCCAAGATTATTAACAGCCAAAATACTACAAATTTTAAAAATAAGTTGTATTTTTCTTAGCTACACAAACCTGAGATCTTTATAAGGCTTACCTCTGTGGTTTTGTTACAACAAAATTGATGAAATATCGTGGAGCTAGCAACATTGTACGGTTGCAGATTATTCCAACCTAGCTCGCTGTGTCGGAGCTAGCTCCTTTGTTATCACTCTGTTCTTGGTCAGGACTTGTAGCGTGAATGAGTTGGGAAATATGAATAAACTAGAGGGGCACCCAGTAGAGCGCATTCCTCACCACAGAAGCTTGCACTTAAACCTTGACCTTTGACCTTGACATGTATTAATGTGCGTTGATTTTCATACACTCAAATATGAACCAAGTTTGAAGTCTCTGTGACAACGATGTACGAAATTGTGGCTGATTACATGAATTGGACATTTTGCTTGACCGTAACCTTCCAAAATTTAATCATTTGCAGCTTTTTACATAGCAGTTTAATCCCTGTACGTTTCATTAATCTACGATTAAAATTATGGCCAGGAAGATATTCACAAATAGGGGGTAAAACATAACCTCCTTCCAATTTTGTTGGCAGAAGTAATGATTCAGGTTTGTATAGCTAGGAAAATGACTAATTACTTTTGAAATTAGTACAGCAGTTTGTTCCTACGCAAATACAAACGCTTGTTACTTATATGGGAATCTTCCTTAGAAAGTCCTCAGCTATAAAATTTAGGGCGTCTGTCTGACCCTTAACCCAAAACAAAATCAACACATTCTCGCCCTTCAAGTTACTTCCTTAGACAATTGGAAATTCAGCTAGAAAGCTTTTCGGAAAATAATGGAATAGCAACTACTACTCGATGTAAAGTTAGGCTTCAATATAAGCACATCCATTGATAAAGTAGCAGCCCAGGGGATTTCTTTAAAGAATAGGTCTACGGTAGTAAATCAATAAAACAACAAATTGACACTTCGAAAAACTAGGAAAACAATATTTCTTTCGTATTTTTCCTTTTCAAAATGTAATGTGTAATATTTACTAATATTATATTAATGGCTGACATAGCTGAAAGACACAGACATAAATCCCAATTCTATATTAGAAGAGCAAGTGTAAGATGTCGAGCAACAGCTAAACTTTATATAAAAGTTCTTAAAATGTACTTGTATGCATAAATATAATTTTGACTTACAATCTACTTTTCTTCAGCTTGGAAATAAGAATTGCTCCGGTCAATTTCTTTTGAAGACGTTGGATTCAATCCCGCTGGATGCTCCAGCCAATTTCTTTTGAAGACGTTGGATTCAATCCCGCTGGATGCTCCAGCCAATTTCTTTTGAAGAC
Source organism: Palaemon carinicauda (assembly GCF_036898095.1). NCBI lineage: Eukaryota > Metazoa > Arthropoda > Malacostraca > Decapoda > Palaemonidae > Palaemon > Palaemon carinicauda. Next base: position 117,328 of record NW_027172071.1, on the reverse strand, counting down.
GTTGGATTCAATCCCGCTGGATGCTCCAGCCAATTTCTTTTGAAGACGTTGGATTCAATCCCGCTGGATGCTCCAGCCAATTTCTTTTGAAGACGTTGGATTCAATCCCGCTGGATGCTCCAGCCAATTTCTTTTGAAGACGTTGGATTCAATCCCGCTGGATGCTCCAGCCAATTTCTTTTGAAGACGTTGGATTCAATCCCGCTGGATGCTCCAGCCAATTTCTTTTGAAGACGTTGGATTCAATCCCGCTGGATGCTCCAGTTAATTTCTTTTGAAGACGTGCTATTTCCATACCTCTCTCTTTCAATTCCTGTAATTGGCGTCAATGACCTTAGATGTCAGGATGCCTGAAAAATTTTAAATCAATCAATCAATCAATTCCTGTAAAACATTCTAGATTATTAATATAACCCTCCAAAAGAAGAAACCTTAGCATAAATATTACCCAAATTTAGAGGTCCTCAATATGGTCACTAATCAGTTGATAAAATAATCACTACGGTACTGTACACTACATAGGTGTTCAAATTTGGTCTTGACTGTGTCACTCTAGTTAATAACTGCATTAACCCTTTGGTGCTATTATAGTATGCTATCTACCGTCAAATTTATATTATAGTATGGTATCTACCACAAAGTATGTTATCTGCCGTCAATGTTAATCCTCCTGTTTGATGAGGATTATCAAACAGATTACTTACCACCAGTATGATATCCTCATTGGACTTTAATGATAGTTTAATAACATTTATTGGAAGGACAACATGGATGCTTAATTATAAACAGTTTGTAGGTTAGGTTAGGTTGGGTTAGACTATGTTAGGACATGGGTGCATAATTATAAACAGTTTGTAGGTTGGGTTAGGTTAGGTTAGATTAGGACATGGGTGCATAATTATAAGCAGTTTGTAAGTTAGGTTAGGTTGGGTTAGACTATGTTAGGACATGGGTGCATAATTATAAGCAGTTTGTAAGTTAGGTTAGGTTGGGTTGAGTTAGGTTAGGTTAGGTTGGGATATCAAGTCGGTATTGATCCTCCTTATTAGAGGCGGATTAATAAGTAGACCGTATCCTTAGGGACTGATGGTAGGTATCATACTATAGTCAGAAAGGGGTGGTAGATAGCAAAATCGGTGGTAGATAGCATACTATAATAGTACCAACCCTTTTACCCCCAATGCTATTTGGAACTTTCCAACCCTTAACCCAAGGCGTTTTTCTTTTTCAAGCACGTTTTGCAATATTTTTGTTTTTAGATTGAGCTGACAGCCTTAATTTTCGTCATAGAGAGGTCAGGTTGGTCTCATTATTTTGGAAAATGCCTGAAGTTTCTCATAAAGTTATCAAAAAACTGCAAAAAAAAAAAATGCAAATACTGTAGCAGTATTTTGCAAGGATGTACTAGTACGTCCATGGGGGTTAAGGGATGAGTTTTGTGAAACGTACCAGTACGTCCATTGGGGGTAGAAGGGATAATACAGTAACCCCAATTTTGTCTACAACTCTATACAAAGTTCTTATATTAAGGCCATATTAAACTTTAGGATGAGTATATCTATAGATACCTTCTTTGGGTGTACTGTATATTATATTGTGATTTTCACAGCCATTTTGTGATATTATTTCAAGTCTGTACATTTCTCAATGTCAAGTTTCATGATTCTTATCACTGTATTCTAATTGGCTTTATAAAACTTATGAGTTATTGCCCTTATATTTCAACCATCTAACATCGCTATAATTTTTCTGATATAAGAATTACAATGATGTCTCACCGGATTATAATACAGGAGAGGGGGTTCCTAGCCTCCTCGTCCCGTCCCTTTTAGTCGCCTCTTACGACACGCAGCGATACGTTGGCGCTATTCTAATTGTTTTTATGCCCCCGCGGCCACAGGGGGCTGTGGCACCCTAGCAGTACCAGCCGAACTCGGTTGAGTCCCTTGTCAAGCTGGGAGGAACAAAGAGAGGAGACGTCCCCTTTTTTGTTTCATTTGTTTGATATCGGCTATTAGTTGAACTGAAAAACAGTCAACATCATTCACATACAAAAAGCAATAATCCAAGATCTAATCATGCTTTCCACCCGATAAACTCTTAAAATTGGAATTCTTATCAAAGTTGAACTGAAAAAGTCAACATCATTCCCATACAAAAAGAGAATATTATTTTAGTAGTAAAAAAGGGATTTTGATAAAGGAAAAATCTATTTCTGGGCGAGGGACCTGTGTCGCTCCATGAAATGCTCCTTATAGCACCATTTCTAAGGTATAAATACTTCTAGATATACCAGAGAAAAAGTTGCATGGAATTCCAGGAATATACCCAGCTCACTCACCCTTATAAGTTTGCCTTGTCAAAAATTATTTGTTTGCCCATATCAAAAGAAATGAAAATTATAACATTTTGTCAAGAACAAAATTTTGAGAAAAGTTTCTAACTGAAAATGTTGGTGAATCTATCAAAAACTCTTTAATGGATTTGTTTCCAATGTCATACTATGATTTTTAATTGTTGTGAATTTAAATTTGGGCATTATTATTATTGTTATTATTATTATTATTACTTGCTAAGCTACAATCCTAGTTGGAAAAGTAGAATGCTATAAGCCCAGGGGCTCCAACTGGGAAAATAGCCCAGTGAGGAAAGGAAACAAGGACAAATAAAATATCTTAAGAGTAACAAAAATAAATATCTCCTATATAAACTATAAAAAACTTTAACAAAACAAGATTAAGAGAAATAGGATAGAATAGTGTGCCCGAGTGTACCCTCAAGCAAGAGAACTATATCCTAAGACAGTGGAAGACCATGGTACAGCAGGGAAAATAGCCCAGTGAGGAAAGGAAACAAGGACAAATAAAATATCTTAAGTGTAACAAAAATAAATATCTCCTATATAAACTATAAAAAATTTTAACAAAACAAGAGGAAGAGAAATGGGATAGAATAGTGTGGCCGAGTGTACCCTCAAGCAAGAGAACTCTAACCCAAGACAGTGGAAGACCATGGTATAGAGGATATGGCACTACCCAAGACTAGAGAACAAGAGTGTCCTCCTAGAAGAGTTGCTGACCATAGCTAAAGAGTCTCTTCTACCCTTACCAAGAGAAAAGTGGCCACTGAACAATTACAGTGCAGTAGTTAACCCCTTGAGAGAAGATGAATTGTTAATGTACAGTAGTACTGTATTGTATTCTCTAAAGAAATGACTTGCATCTCGAAGAGTGACCAATAAGTAATTGTGTTAAAAATGTGTACTTAATTATTCCAGATGGTCCTGGAGCTTACCATTTTCTATCACCTTAAGCCATGTTTAACCTCTTTGGCTATGACTTACCCAATCAATCCTTTGTCAACAAAGTGACAGATTCAGTTATGTAAAATATTATCCCGTAAATTGTTCAATTTTCATTCACCTCTGGAGCTTTTACAAATGAATTAATAAATTTAAACAACTTTCAATTTTTCACCTGTGTTATCACCTCATGCAGTCTACATATAATCGAATAAAATGACTTACATCTAGCCACACTGAAATTAGAAGGATAATTGTATAAATAGCAATACCTAATGGGAAAAATGCATTCCTATTAAAAATGGTATTGTACCTGTTCTATAACTTGGGAGTCATCTCCCTGAACTGGTTGTAAAGCTGGCATTGCAAGACCTCCGATGAAGCTGTTGTCTTAACAGCTGCAACTCTGCCTCTCGCTGGGTCACAGCAACCTGGAAAGCTCTCATTAATGGTAATCTGAATCAAATATGAATTCCTTCTCTATCACTTTTTCTCGGTTAACAATAGGTATCTATACATGAGAGAAACTATACCTTATGTCATTCAACAGTGCTTAATATTTCTAAAAAATCCCTTAACCCTTTTACCCCCAAAGGGCGTACTGGTACGTTTCACAATAGCCATCCCTTTACCCCCATGGACGTACTAGTACGTCCTTGCAAAAAAATGCTATAAAAATTTTTTTCATATTTTTCATAATTTTTTTTAAAAATTCAGGCATTTTCCAAGAGAATGAGACCAACCTGACCTCTCTATGACAAAAATTAAGGCTGTTAGAGCAATTTAAAAAAAAAAATATACTGCAAAATGTGCTGGGAAAAAAATAGCCCCTTGGGAGTTAAGGGTTGGAAATTTCCAAATAGCCTGGGGGTAAAAGGGTTAAACACAAACATGGAATATCAAATGCTTATGGGCCTTTATTTTTTCATCTCTAGGAAACACCCAAAAATATTACTTCAATCTTTTCCAGTTCCGTTAATGCAAATAACGTAACCTACCTTATTTTACTAAACCCAAAAAATTTTCAAAATAACGTAAAAAATGATAATTGTGTTTGTTTTTTCTTTGAAAAATTATGGAAATTTAATAACAGAAATATAATGATCAAATCCACAATAATCTTAAGAAAATATAACAAAATATATGAAAATACAGATACAGTACCATTGAAAATATGAAGTGCTTTCAAAACTAGACAATAAAATCTTGCAAGTACAAAAGAACTTACTTTTAGCTGATTGATTTTAGCATTGACAGCAGTATTTAATTCTTCATATTTCTTCTGTATGCGAGATTTACTAGCTGTCAATTCTTCCGTATGGGTCTTCAAACCATCAAGGCTTTCTGTCAAGAAGAAAAATAAAACGCTTATTTTGCTTACCAAAATAAAATATAAACTAGAATGGACACCCTTTGCCTATATCATATTGTATATCACAAGACAGGGAACTGAATCATGCACATTTCGACACTAATTTCATGCAAATCAGATAAAAATTGACCACGATATAGCAAAAAGGTATTTTTTATAATTCATGATCTTAACCTTGACCTATGGTCCAATCGCTTCCAAATTCTAATCAAATTACCCCTGGATTAAGGTCAATCACCTCACCAAATTTTATGAGATTCGGTAAAATAGTTTTTGAGTTATGCGAATCACAAACACACAAACAGACATACAAACAAATACACGTCTATCAAAATATAATCTTCCTAAAAAGTTAGAGAAGGTAACAAGACAGCACTTTAATCAAACTGGGCATTAACCTTTTTACCCACAATGGACGTACTGGTACGTTTCACAAAACTCATCCCTTTACCCCGATGGACGTACCGGTATGTCCTTGCAAAAAAATTGCTATTTACATTATTTTGCATATTTTTGATAACTTTATGAGAAACTTCAGGCATTTTCCAAAAGAATGAGACCAACCTGATCTCTCTATGACAAAAATTAAGTCTGTTAGAGCAATTTAAAAAAAAAATATTGCAAAATGTGCTTGAAAAAAAATGCTTGGGGGTTAAGGGCTGGAAAGTTCCAAACAGCGTTGGGGGTAAAAGGGTTAAGGATTTTGGATATGCTGTAGTTATCTAAACTTAAAGCATCTTCCAATGGATTAAAAAAATCAGACCTGGTCAGGTAGTACAATGACTTAAGGATATAATCCTATAAAGTTTAAACGTGGCCCAACTCCCCCCATAATATCCAATAGGAACATCTTAACGTAGATATAATATATGTATATCGAAGGGAAAACTCACTGGTTTAGGCTACTTTCCGATGCCGCATGCGGCCCGGTCAGGTAGGCTAACCACATGACGCTACAATAGCCTAACTTGTTCCCTGCATGTAGGTGATGGGGCAGACGAATTCAGATATGGCTGCCAGGTGACATTGTTGACGGGCTGACCAAGCGTCCCCGGGCTTGGTAATGCCTGATGGCGAGATATACCATCAAGAGTTCACGATCAAATCATCTTGCGGTGCGTTGCATTTTTCTCGCTTTCATTGGCCTGCAAAGCAAAATATGGTTTAAAATGTGTTATAAGAATGTTGCCACAGAAGAAAACAGACACATACAGCTTAAGAAATCATATTCCTGTTAAGAATGATTAAATGTTGACGGTAATTTGTAAATACATTAGAATGAAAAAAAAAAGATTTTAAACATTAGAAAAAAAGAAAATCTTATTCTATATACTTTGCTCTAGAGCACACATACAAACACTTATTATTAGGAAAAAAATAAATGTCAAGATAATGGCATTATAATACATATTTAAATGCTTTTAACATCCGTGCTGCCAAAATGGGAACATGGAAAACAGCAATAACGGAAATATCACTGCAATAGTAATGTCCTAATTATACATATCCTGCAACCTTGATCACAGACCATGACACTTCTCCACCCATGGTAAGACTAGGGAAGACAAGGAAATTTGGGTGCTATTATAGTACGCTATCTACCGCCGATTTTGCTATCTACCACCCTTCTCTGACTATAGTATAATACCCACCATCAGTCCCTAAGGATACGGTCTACTTGCTAATCCGCCTCTAATAAGGAGGATCAATACCGACTTGATAACCTAACCTATCATTACCTAACTCAACCCAACTTAACCTAACCCAACCTAACCTAACTTACAAACTGCTTAAAATTATGCACCCATGTCCTAATCTAACCTGACCTAACCCAACCTACAAACTGCTTATAATTATGCATCCATGTTGTCCTTCCAATAAATATTATTAAACTTTCATTAAAGTCCAATGAGGATAACATACTGGTGTTAAGTAATCTTTTTGATAATCCTCATCAAACAGGAGGATTAACATTGACGGTAGATAACATACTTTGTGGTAGATACCATACAATAGTAGAAATTCGACGGTAGATAACATACTATAATAGCACCGAAATTTGTTCTGATGACCTTATCTCTCCACAAAAAAAATTTTTCCTCAGATTTGTAAGAAAGTAAAGTTGTGGTCACTACTCGGAACTATCGAAATGCGAGCTTGTTGCAAACCCGGACTGTTCACCAGGCAGACAAAACCCGGTAAAAGCTTTGTTTGCGTAAAGAGGAATGAATCAGGAAGGCAAATTCTATATAGACGGCAAATTGATTTTTTTATGTTCCATGTTATTTTGATTCTTTCCTTTCCTCTATTAATGGTTTGAAAGAACTTTTTATCCATATTGAACATATTGTTGAAGTAAAAGCAATATCAGACCCCTCGTCGATGACTTTGATTCAGAACAGAATACTGACAATGATAATACATGGTCAATGTTTACAATGCTAGCGCATTGTCCTGTATATATCGAGCTAAGAGAAGGCCCACCAAAGCACCGCTTCTCAAAATACTAATAAATTTCAACTCTCCATTCTCAAAAAAGATCCTTTCAATTGAACGGCATCATGGCGACAAATGTTAGGGTCATGAAGAGAATATTCCAATGAAACTTACTCCCAAGTAAGTCGGGAAGAATACAGTATTGGATTGGTTTCAAGGAATTCACAACATTCCAACTACAAAGAATAAATTGAAATCAGTAATGTAATCAGTTTGATCTGTTTTTGTATGCTATATTAAAGTGCATTTCTTTCTGCAAATCCTTCGGTTCAACTTTATCAAAGGAGCCTTTGTATATCGGCGGCCAGTTCCTCCTGAGTGCATAGTAAATGGACAACAGCTAACCTAAAATTCCCCACCCTAACCTACAGGCCGTGTCCTTACCTACTTATCTAACGGGAGGGTTAGCGGCCCCCTTACACTGCCGTATTTTTAGCCAGCCGTCATCATACACACAGGTGTCCACTATCATACATACAGCCCTTATCAGTGTACTGTTCCGAGACACTTCATGGTGTGGCGAGTAGAAGTACCTGAAAATAAGACAAAACATAGAAAATGAATCCTAATACAGACTGCCAACAGACACAGAACGTTTGATAATGAAAACATGCCACAAATAGACCACCATTTCATTTGTTTACTAAGGGAATTAGTTACCCTCCTTCCTTCTAATACATTGGCAAAGCTTTTAAATTCCTTGTCTGCTTCCTTGTTCCTTGAATCAAGGAAAACAGACATACTGTAGAAAAGGACTAAAATTGGCAATTAACTGAAGTAACTTGAATACAGCACTTGATCAACCTGTATTATTATTATGACTATTACTGTATTATTATTATTATTATTATTACTATCATTATTATTATCATCATCAACATCTAAGCTACAATCCCAGTTGGAAAAGCAGAATGCTATAAACCCAAGGACTCCAACAGGGAAAAAATAGCTCAGTGAGGAGGAGACATATGGAAAAAATAAACATGAGAAGTAAGATATATTGAATATATATCATCTTGAGATCAGGAACGTTATAATAAATCTGCTATATATAAACTATGAGGAGAAACTTATGTCAGCCTCTTCAATATAAAAACATTCGCTGCAACTTTGAACTTCTCAAGTACCAACGATTCAAATGACCGATTAGGAAGATCATTCCACAATTTGGTCAAAGCTGGAATAAAACTTATAGAATAATGTATCGTGTAGTATTGAGTCTTATGATGGCAAAGGCATGACTGTTAGAACTAACTGCATACCTAGTAGTGCGCGTGCGTAAACGGAACAGGCAACTGAAAGATCTCGTCAAACAGAGCCAAAATGGAAGAGAGATAGAGACAACAGAAAACAAGACTAAAGCTTATAACTCAAGAACATCAAGACGCATCTATTGGAAGACAAAGGATTTTAACCGAGAGAAAAGAACGACCGGAAGAAACATGACAAATTCGAAGATAATTTGTATTTTTCCTAACCATACAAACCTTAGCTATTTACAAAGGGTTTACTTTTAGCGCAGCTGAAATGACGAGCCAATAGTTTTTAACGAGGGTTAATTACCCCCGCGCTAGTTAGCGGGGGGTGGGGAAGGGTAGCTTGCTACCCCTCCCCCCTCCACACACCGGTGACTTGCTTCACTTCACTTAGAGGTAGGACTTGACTTGGGGGTCAGGGATGGCGGGCACATATGTGTAAATAGCTAAGGTTTGTATGGTTAGGAAAAATACAAATTATCTTCGAATTTGTCATTTGTTCCGTAACCGAAATACAAACCACGCTATTTACAAAGGGTGACTTACCCCTTAGGAAGGGTGGAAAGTCCCCAGCCTTACTGACTTCGGCTTGCCCGGGGGCTCGATCCCTTAGTGAGCAGCACTAGAGAGAGGGAGCCCCTGTACCTCACAGGTTCCTAGCATCGCTAGGAACGAGTGGCCTACATAAGTAGTGTGAGGAGGAGAGTGTGACTCGTCCTATGAAGTTGACCTTGAGACCTTCAGATAGGAATTCTAGGATAGGACGTTCCCCATACCACCTCGTCAGGGTATGGGAGACGCAACAGTATTAAGCTTAATACTAGGAGCACAAAGAAGCATGGGTTACCTGCAGAGGTCGAGGTCAGCTATGCGAGGACCAGGATGCTGCTTCCCCAAGAGAGGGGAGAATGAAGAAAGAAGTAAGGGTCAGACATACTCTTTCATTCACACAGACTAAGACCGGGTAACAACGCCCTCAACCTACTGCTACTTGTCCAAAAAGGAGCCTGAGGTTAGACCAGCTGTTGTGCAGCCACCACAGGGCCGATAGAGAACGTATCGAGGCTCCTGTGGGTCACGTCTTGCAGGTAGTGGGCTGTGAAGGTCGTTTGACGCTTCCAGACCCCCGCTTGAAGTACCTGCGTCACAGAGAAGTTTCTCTTGAAGGCCAGGGATGTAGCAATACCCCTGACATCGTGGGCCCGAGGGCGACGTGACGGAGGAGGGTCAGGATTCAGGGCATGGTGGATAACCCTACGAATCCAAGCAGAGATGGTGTTCCTTGTGACCCTCCTCTTTGTCCTGCCTGTGCTCACAAACAAAGCTCGCACATGAGGACGGACTGCAGCCGTTCTCTTCAAGTAGTACCTCAGACACCTCACTGGGCATAGTAGCAGCTGGTCTGGGTCGTTTGTTACAGAACGGAGACTCGCGATCCTGAAAGAGTCGAACCGAGGATCCGGCACTCCAGGATTCTGAGTCTTGGCCACAAACTCAGGGACGAACCTGAACGTTACCTCCCCCCATCCCCTTGAATGGGCGATGTCGTACGAGAGACCATGAAGTTCACTAACTCGCTTGGCCGAGGCCAAGGCGAGTAGGAAAGCCGTCTTCCAAGACAGGTGGCGATCGGAGGCCTGGCGTAATGGCTCGAAGGGAGGTCTCTTGAGAGACCTGAGAACTCGAACCACGTTCCAAGGAGGGGGTCTCACTTCCGACTGGGGGCAGGTAAGCTCATAGCTACGTATGAGTAAAGAGAGTTCTAGCGATGAAGAAATATCCACGCCCTTCAATCTGAAGGCCAAGCTTAAGGCTGAGCGATAGCCTTTCACTGCCGAGACAGAAAGGCGCATTTCTTCTCGCAGATACACAAGGAAGTCCGCTATTGCTGGAATAGTGGCATCGAGTGGAGAGATACCCCTTCCACGACACCAACCACAAAAGACTCTCCACTTCGCTTGGTAGACTCCCTCAGAGGACCTTCGCAGGTGCCGAGACATTCTCTCCGCAACCTGTTGCGAAAAGCCTCTCTCCGCGAGGAGACGCTGGATAGTCTCCAGGCGTGAAGCCGAAGCGAGGCTACGGCCCTGTGAGGGACACCGGAGTGGGGTTGTCTGAGAAGCTCGTGTCGTGGAGGAAGCTCCCTTGGGAGTTCCGTCAGGAGTTGCAGAAGGTCCGGAAACCATTCCGCGTGATGCCATAGCGGAGCTACTAGAGTCATGGAACAGTTGACCGATAGTCTGGTCCTGTTGAGCACCCTTCTCATCAGACAGAATGGTGGGAAGGCGTACACGTCGATGTTGTCCCACCGTTGCTGGAAAGCATCTTGCCAGAGTGCCTTGGGGTCCGGGACTGGTGAGCAGTACAGGGGCAGCTTGAAGTTCAAGGCTGTCGCGAACAAGTCCACCGTCGGGGAACCCCACAAAGTCAGGACTTTGTTGGCTATCTGAGGATCCAAAGACCACTCGGTACTCACTATCTGCGAAGCCCTGCTCAGACTGTCGGCGAGCACATTCCTCTTGCCAGGAATGAAGCGAGCTGATAGTGTTATCGAGTGGGTTTCGGTCCACCTCAGAGTCTCTACTGCAAGATGGGATAGCTGTTGCGAAAAAGTGCCTCCCTGCTTGTTGATATAAGCCACTACCGTGGTGTTGTCGCTCATCACCACCACGGAGTGACCCGCCAGGAACCGTTGGAACTGTTGAAGGGCCAGAAAGACGGCCTTCAATTCTAGCAGGTTGATGTGTAGGCACTTTTCTGATTCTGACCAAAGGCCTGAGGCCCTCTGGTTCAGAACGTGCGCCCCCCACCCTTCTTTTGACGCGTCCGAAAACAGAGTCAATTCCGGGGGAAGGACGAGAAGACTCACTCCCTTTCGCAGGTTCTCGTCGGCCAGCCACCACCGCAAGTCCGTCTGTTCCAGAGACCCCATTGGGATCAGAGTGTCCGGGGAATCGGATCCTTGATTCCACCGGGACTTGAGCCGCCATTGAAGGGATCTCATCCTGAGGCGGCTGTTTGGAACCAGACGGGCCAGGGAGGATAGGTGGCCCAAGAGACGCAACCACGATTGGGCGGGGAGTTCTTTTCGCCTGAGGAAAGGTTCCGCCACCCTCCTCAGCCTTGCTATCCGGTCGTCTGATGGAAAGGCTTTGTGGAGATTGGTGTCTATTAGCATGCCTAGATAAACCAGTCGCTGGGACGGCTGCAGAGAGGACTTCTCGAGGTTTACCACGATCCCCAGATCCTGGCAAAGATCTAGAAGCCTGTCTCGGTGTCGAAGAAGGGTCGACTCCGAGTCTGCTAGGATCAGCCAATCGTCTAGGTAACGAAGGAGACGAATGCCGTTCCTGTGCGCCCAAGTCGAAATCAGGGTGAACACTCTGGTGAACACCTGAGGAGCTGTGGAGAGACCGAAACACAGCACCTTGAACTGGTAGATCTTGTTGTCTAGGCAGAATCTCAGGTACTTCCTGGAAGACGGATGGATTGGGATCTGGAAGTACGCGTCCTTTAGATCCAGTGTACACATGAAGTCTTGTGGTCTCACCGCAAGTCTGACTGTGTCTGCTGTCTCCATGCTGAACCGGGTTTGTTTGACAAACCTGTTCAGAGCCGAGAGATCGATGACGGGTCTCCAGTCTCCAGTAGCCTTCTTTACAAGAAAGAGTCGACTGAAGAAGCCTGGAGAGCCGTCCACGACCTCCTGGAGAGCACCCTTCTCGAACATGGTCTTGACTTCGGCCTGAAGGGCCAGCCCCTTTGCCGATCCCATGGCATAGGAGCTCAACGACACTGGATTCGCTGTCAGGGGAGGTTGAGATGACGTGAACGGGACGCGATAACCTTGGCCGATCACCGAGATCGTCCAAGCATCGGCCCCGAGATGTTGCCACCTGCGGACGCAACGCTGAAGGCATCCCCCCACAGGTGGACACGCAGGGGGACTGCCACCCCTAGGGCTTGCGGCCGCGGCCGCCACCCCTAGAAGTCTTGCCTCCCCTGGAGGACTTACCACCCCTCTTGACCTTGGCTGGAAAGGGCTGGGGCTTAGACACCACTTTCTTAGCTGCCGGTGCCTGTTTTGGAGCCTTACGAGGCTGTTGCTGCTGTTGTGGCGGGGCTGGAGGCTTATAGGGCCGAGTTGTAAGGGCCCTGTGGAGGAGGGAGTCCGTGCTGGATTTCCTCCACCTCTCAGCCGTTCGCTCCAAGTCTTGAGGCTCAAACAGGCTCTCCCCCAGGAGGGAGGCATGTCGGAGCCTACACACATCTACGGCGGGGACCTTCGGATGGAATCTCTCGGACACAGCATCGCGACGCTTCAACACCGAGTTGGCCCACAGGGTGGTAACCTGGTGCGCCAAGAACTCGATGGAGCGGGTGCCCGAGAGCAAGAAGGTCTCTAGGGCCTTCCTATTGGTCTCCTTGGACAAGTCCTCAGATCGCAATAGGATGCCCAGAGATCCTAACCAGAAGTCCAGCCACGAAGTGGCCTGCATGGCACACTTAGCGACCTTCTCGTGGTTAAGGATCTCTGCCGCCGAGAACGACACCTGCCGGGCAGAGAGTTTCTCCAAGGGAACTCCCTTCGCCAGCTCCTCCACAGAGTGATGGAGCGGAAGAGCGAGGTTGTGCTCACCCAGGATCTCGAAATACCTCCTCTGCTGAAGGCGAGGAGGAGGGATGAGTTTGTTCCCGGCAGTGGAACGACTGGAGGAGGCAAGAAGTGCGAGCTGAGCATTGGCCCTAGCTCTGGCACTCTTCAGCCCCCGAGACCAGGGCAGAGCTGCACTGGTCTTAGGGGCCTTCCGAACGTCGAACACTTCATCCAGAATTGTGTCTTTGCCTTCACGGGGGGGGATGACTGGATCCGTAAGACTGTTAAGTTGCCTTATCAGGCTTAGGACCTGCCAGAAGGCATGTTCGGACTCTTGCTGTTCTCCTCCCTGTGGGCTGGCAGCTAAGTCTCCTGCCCCAGGAATCTCTTCCTGGGGTGATACGTGGACATTCCCCTGGGTAGTCATGGGTTCCTGTCGAATCCTTGCAGAGGATTTAGGGATGGTCTTGGAATCCTTGGGCTCCCTCCTAGGAGGGATACAGGATCCCAACAACGAGGTTCGAGGGGCCCCTTCCTCACGAGACAATTCTCCTGCCTGAAGCGAAGTCTCCCCCCCTGGTGCCGGGGGGAAGACTACCGGTCCACTGGACTCACCTGAGGACGGAAAGGCCTCGTCCACGGGAGAAGGAGAGAGTACTCGTGCAGGAGAGGGAACCCTCGAGACCGACCTCTTGGGAACCAACTTCGCCCTGGGGGAAGTCACCACGAAGTCCACTCCTCTCTTTCTCTTCAGCGAAGGAGAGACAGCCGCTGGTTTGTCACCCTGGCCGGCGAGTGCTGGTTTCATAACCCTCACTAACGCCCGTGCCAGCGGACCAAACCAAGTCTGCTGCTCAAAGGACACAGAGTCCGAAATCCTCGCTAAGGTGAAAGGGATCGGGCGATCCTTTGGAGTGGACACGACGGTACCTGCCTGAAAAGAAGGTGGGGAAGAATGTTGTAATGACCTGTCCTCGTCCTGCAATACCAACCTGTGCTTGGATGGAGGTGATCCCGAGTGCCGTCTAGGAGCACGCGTCCCTGCTGCTACCACCGGCTGTGGAATTCGCCGCGAACTATGGTCGCGCGAGGGTGAACGGTCGCGCAAAGGCGAATGGTTGCGCGGGCGTACAGGCGAGCGGTCGCGCGGGCGCGCAGGCGAGCGGTCGCGCGGGCGCGCAGGCGAGCGATCGCGCGGGCGCGCAGGCGAGCGATCGCGCGGGGCGCGCAGGCGAGCGATCGCGCGGGGCGCGCAGGCGAGCGATCGCGCGGGCGCGCAGGCGAGTGGGCGTGAGGGTGGGCAGGTAAAGGAACACGTGTCCGAGGCGACGAACGCAAGCGATGGCGCGACGGCGAGGGATCGTGCTGCCGCGTAGGTGAAGAAGATCGCTGGCGATAATGATCACGTGATGGTAAGCGATGGCGAGCAGCATGTGAAGGTGAATGATTGCGCGCAAGAGGGCGATCATTCAGGGTTGAGCGATGAGGAGCAGCATGCGTAAGCGGGCGATCGTTCAGGGTTGTGCGATGGCGAGCAGCATGCGTAGGTGAATGATCGCGTGAAAGGGTGCGATGGTGATCAGCATCCGCAGGAAGGCGATCGTTCAGGGTTGTGCGATGAGGAGCAGCATGCGAAAGCGGGCGATCGTGCAGGGTTGTGCGATGGCGGGCAGCATGCGCAGGTGAATGATCGCGTGAAAGGGTGCGATGGTGATCAGCATCCGCAGGAGGGCGATCGTTCAGGGTATTGCGATGAGGAGCAGCATGCGAAAGCGGGCGATCGTGCAGGGTTGTGCGATGGCGAGCAGCATGCGAAAGCGGGCGATCGTGCAGGGTTGTGCGATGGTGATCAGCATCCGCAGGAGGGCGATCGTTCAGGGTATTGCGATGAGGAGCAGCATGCGTAAGCGGGCGATCAGGCAGGTTCGTGCGATGGCGGGCAGCATGTGAAGGTGATCGCTGGCGAACTGGTGATCGCTGGCGAGCTGGTGATCGCTGGCGAGCTGGTGATCGCTGGCGAGCTGGTGATCGCTGGCGAGCTGGTGATCGCTGGCGAGCAGAAGGTCGACGCGTGTCCTGTGAGAGGATAGGTTCACGAGCAGGAACGGGAAGATCGCTGGCGCGTTGGCGAACATGTGTTTCTGACACACGATGGTGAGCAGGGAGTTCAGCAGGAACTAAAGGGTGGTCAGAGACCGCAGGGCGATGGTCCTCAAATGAGCGCTGACGCTCGGAAGAGAGCTGACGAGCAGGAGAGCGCTGGCGAGGGGGGCGAACCTCAGGAGAGAGCCGACGAGCAGGTGAGCGTCGGCGAGCAGGAGAGTCTTGGCGAGCAGGAGATCGTCGACGAGCAGGAGATCGCTGGCGAGCAGGAGATCGTCGACGAGCAGGAGATCGCTGGCGAGCAGGAGAGCGCTTGTGCGCTGGCCCTGCTCGCGTAAGGGAAGAATCCCTTAGCCCCGAAGGGACCGTTGCCCGTCGGGTGACGAGTTCTCCAGAAGGCGAAGATCCGGCAGGAGATGGAGAGCGGTCCGCAGAGAGGTTCAAGGAGGGCGGAGTAGTCGGTTGAGGCTGACGAGGAGAGTCCCCCCCGGAGGACGAAGACCCAAAAAGGCGCCTCTTAGTCCCCCTGTAAGGGGAAGGGAGGCCCTTGTGGCGTAGAGGGCGGTGAGCCTTACGGCGGAGGCGGCCTCGGGGGAGATCGTCGGGACCATCGGTCCTCCGAAGGGGAGTCTCCTTCAAAACACTTCCCTCAGAAGGAAGCTGGGCAGCAGTCGAGACCGAAGGACTCACTTCCCCCTTCGAAGGATGCACGGAAGGAGGAGGAGAGCCTAGAGCACCATCACCAGCAACAGCACCTGCGTCGGAAGGCCCAGCCACGTCGGAGGCCTCTGTCACCACGACGTCGACAATAGACAGAGGGTCTACCTCCGCTACCACCGGCGACTGTTTAACAGCGGCCCCCAACGAGACAAGGTCAATAAGAGCGACCCTGGAGGGCAAGCCCTTAAGCCCCAGGGACGACCAAATCTGCAACAGATCATCACTGGATAAAGAATTATTATCAATAACCTCCCCCGGAGGAGGAGGGGGAACCGCCTCGCTATGGGAGGCGACGCCCTCTCCCCCCACCGAAGGTAGGGAAACAGAACAAGGGCCTGCGCTCCCACTCGGACGACTCTCCTTAGGAGGCGGACGAGGGGGAGCTTCGGAGGAGGTTTGGGCGGCGGAAGAAGAGTCCCGAGAACCTTCCTCCTTCAAGGCTAACCCCGGAGGAGAACGGTCTCTCTTGGACTTCTTCTTACGCCGACGGCCAAACCTCTCCCACTGGGAGGCAGACCACTCCCTACACTCACGGCACATGTTATCCTGGTCGCACCGTCGGCCCCGACATTGAGGGCAGAGGGTGTGAGGATCCGTACTCACGTCCGACATGAAAGTCCCACAAGGACGGCCGGCAACTCCAGGGCATGTCCGCATATTAAATAAAAGAAAATAACTGAAGGTCAACTTCCAACCAATCACACAAGCTGTAAAGAAAAAGAAGAAAATTAAAGGCTGTCAGCGAAGGCGATGAACAGACACGTCTGATCACCGCCGAGCCAAAAGTGAAGTGAAGCAAGTCACCGGTGTGTGGAGGGGGGAGGGGTAGCAAGCTACCCTTCCCCACCCCCCGCTAACTAGCGCGGGGGTAATTAACCCTCGTTAAAAACTATTGGCTCGTCATTTCAGCTGCGCTAAAAGTAAACCCTTTGTAAATAGCGTGGTTTGTATTTCGGTTACGGAACAAAAACGTATTTAAACCATAAAGCTAAGAACCACCAATTTCCAGAACTACTCTGTTCAGTGGCTACTATCCTCTTGGTAAGGGTAGAAGAGACTCTTTAGCTACGGTAAGCAGCTCTTCTAGGAGAAGGACACTCCAAAATCAAACCATTGTTCTCTAGTCTTGGAGAGTGCCATAGCCTCTGAACCATGGTCTTGGGGTAGAGTTCACTTGCTTGAGGGTACACTTGGGCACACTATTCTATCTTATTTTTCTTCCCCTTGTTTTGTTAAGTTTTTATAGTTCATATATAAAACATTCATTTTACTGTTATTGTTCTTAAAATACTTTATTTTTCCTTGTTTCCTTTCCTCACAGGGCTATTTTTCCTGTTGGGGCCCCTTGGGCTTATAGCATCTTGCTTTTCCAGCTATGGTTGTAGCTTGGCAAGTAATAATAATAATAATAATAATAATAATAATAATAATAATAATATACTTACCTAATGAGCAATAAGAGCAGAGATGCAATGCTGCAAGGAGGCCACCAGTACCCCTGTTACTTTCCACTGATGGCCACCACAACGTCCACATTTTTGGTTCCTCCCGGGAAATCATCTTTGTGGTGCGTTGCATTTTTCTCGCTTTTATTGGCCTGCAAAGAAAAATATGGTTTAAAACGTGTTATAAGAATGTTGCCACAGAAGAAAACAGACACATACAGCTTAAGAAATCATATTCCTGTTAAGAATGATTAAATGTTGACGGTAATTTGTAAATACATCAGAATGAAAAAAAAAAGATTTTAAACATTAGAATAAAAGAAAATCTTATTCTATATACTTTGCTCTAGTTCACACATAAACACTTATTATTAGGAGAAAAATAAATGTCATGATAATGGCATTACAATACATATTTAAATGCTTTTGACATGCGTGCTGCCAAAATGGGACCATGGGAAACAGCGATAACGGAAATATCACTGCAATAGTAATGTCCTAATTATACATATCCTGCAACCTTGATCACAGACCATGACACTTCACCCATGGTAAGACTAGGGAAGACAAGGAAATTTGGGTGCTATTATAGTATGCTATCTACCGCCGATTTTGCTATCTACCACCCCTCTCTGACTATAGTATAATACCCACCATCAGTCCCTAAGAATACGGTCTACTTGCTAATCCGCCTCTAATAAGAAGGATCAATACTGACTTGATAACCTAACCTATCATTACCTAACTCAACCCAACCTAACCTAACTTACAAAATGCTTACAATTATGCACCCATGTCCTAATCTAACCTGACCTAACCCAACCTACAAACTGCTTATAATTATGCATCCATGTTGTCCTTCCAATAAATATTATTAAACTATCATTAAAGTCCAATGAGGATAACATACTGGTGTTAAGTAATCAGTTTGATAATCCTCATCAAACAGGAGGATTAACATTGACGGTAGATAACATACTTTGTGGTAGATACCATACTATAGTAGAAATTCGACGGTAGATAGCATACTATAATAGCACCGAAATTTGTTCTGATGACCTTATCTCTCCACAAAAAAAAATTTTTCCTCAGATTTGTAAGAAAGTAAAGTTGTGGTCACTACTCGGAACTATCGAAATGCGAGCTTGTTGCAAACCCGGACTGTTCACCAGGCAGACAAAACGCGGTAAAAGCTTCGCTTGCGTAAAGAGGAATGAATCAGGAAGGAAAATTCTATATAGACGGCAAATTGATTTTTTTTATGTTCCATGTTATTTTGGTTCTTTCCTTTATCCACTGTTCGAAAGAAGAAATTTCCATTCATATTGAACATATTGTTGAAGCAACAGCAATTTCAGACTCCTCGTTGATGACTTTGGGTTCAAAACAGATACAGTAATGCTTCACAACACAAAAATAATTGGTTCCGTAAGGGCTTTCGTAAAGTGATTTTATTGTGTTGCGAGTTACCTTTTACAGTGAACCCTCGCTACTTCGCAGTTCGACCATCGCGTATTCACCACTTCGCGGATTTTTTTCATAACCCATATACATATACATATTGGTAATAACAAAATCAACATACTGTACTGAATAATCAATATAATCGATGCAAAAACTAACCTATACACAGATGTGTACAGTAAATGCGTTTGTTTCTTCATTATGATCAGAGAAACGTAAACAAAA
This sequence comes from Palaemon carinicauda, assembly GCF_036898095.1. Lineage (NCBI taxonomy): Eukaryota > Metazoa > Arthropoda > Malacostraca > Decapoda > Palaemonidae > Palaemon > Palaemon carinicauda. The sequence goes on along the minus strand of NW_027172071.1, from coordinate 98,349 downwards.
CATTGGTTGCCATTTCTTATCGTGCTTTTTGGCGTGTTTAGGAAACGCATGATATAAAATCGCCTTTAATATTTGTGCCTGTTTTAGTTTAGAGTACTGTAGTACATGCATTAAGTGTTCTGTACATTAAAGGGTAGTTTGTTAACAGTACTACGTACAAGGGAAGGTTTTAAAAGTCTGAATATACATGTTAAATAAATAGGTAAATATGGTGTCACTACTTCGCGGATTTTCACCTATCGCGGCCGGGTCTGGAACCTATCTACCGCGAGAAACGAGGGTTCACTGTACATGTAAATAGCCTAATTTGTTCCAGACCCTACAAAAAACACCACATTATATGACTATAAAAAGGATACACACCACTAAACAGTATTAAATGTATGAAAAGTACTGTATTTTGTTCATTTAATAACAAATTAGGGATCGTTCTTATCGTAAACGGATTTCGGCCATATTCCTTCCCGAGCACACATAACCGCATGCCAGCCTAGTATTTCTTGATTATTTCCATCTTCACCTCCATGGAAAGCATCACCCTCTTCTTTCCTTTGACATCAGCAACTTTCTTGAGACCCATGGCTAATGATGTGATGTAATATCACACACAATACAGTACTGTATAATTATCAAGAGCGAAATCACAAACACTAAGTCAATGGGCACGATACCGCTGCCGAAACCAAAAGACATAGGAACGCCATTGCGTAGATGCACAAAAGGATACAGTACAGTAGATGCTGACCAATAGGAGAGCAGGATCTCATGGTGGTAACTAGCATAAGAGTGGGGAGATAACCAATGGGAACGAAGGAGGATAGTAGCGAGTTTATGGGCTGGCGGCGAGCGAATTTTAAAATCCGTCTCGGACACGGTCGGGATCTAGCACTGTACTTCCTTTCGTTGTCCGAAACATTTTTCGTAATGCGAGTCGTAAAATTCTTCGCATCTCGTTTCGCAGAGGGAAAATTTCGTAAGCCGATTCTTTTGTATCGCGAGGAGGTGTTGTATCAGCGTAAGAAAAAAAATTTGCATTCGGCCACTGTGAATTCAAGCTTTCAAAATATTTTCCACAAGATTGACCTGAAAGCTTCATTAACAATGGAGATCAAAACAAGACAAGAAGCAACCCCTTTGTGATTAAAAAAAAAAAAAAAAGAAGAATGAACAATGCTGACTTCTGTCCCTTTATCCCTTTTATCCCCAGGCTCTTTGGAAATTTCCAACCCTTAACCCCCAAGGGGTAATTTTTTCCCCAGCACATTTTGCAGTATATTTTCTTTAAATTGCTCTAACAGCCTTAATTTTTGTCATAGAGAGGTCAGGTTGGTCTCATTCTCTTGGAAAATGCCCGAATTTTCTAAAAAAATTACCAAAAATATGAAAAAAAACATATCATTTTTTTGCAAGGACGTACCGGTACGTCCATGGGGGTAATGGGATGAGTTTTGTGAAACGTACCAGTACGTCCTTTGGGGGTAAAAGGGTTAAAATCGTGATAAGTTGGAGTAGCTGTTGAGCCGCCGTAGAGAAAGTCAATTTATTATTGGTGGGTTTGTGCGAAAAAAATGTCCCATGTTTTGAAAACACTTGTTTCACAGAATTGACATGAATACGCCAAAATTATAGTTAAAACTTGCAGCAAATGTTTTTATGTTGAACAGGCTGACATGAGTCTTTTTATAGTTTATATTTGAAATATCTTTTTTAATGTTGTTATTGTTTTTAAAATATTTTACTTTAGTTGTTCATTACTTCTTATATCATTTATTTGTTTCCTCATTTCCTTTCCTCACTGGCCTATTATTCTTATTACTAGCTAAGCTAAAACCCTAGTTGGAAAAGCAAGATACTATAAGCCCAAGGGCTCCAACAGGGAAAAAATAGCCCAGTGAGGAAAGGAAATAAGGAAATAAATAAACAACATAAGTAATGAACAATTAAAATAAAATATCTTAAAAACATTAAAACAGATATTTCATACATAAATTATAAAAAGACTCATGTCAGCCTGTTCAACATAAAAACATTTTCTACAAGTTTGAACTTTTGAAGTTCAAACTTAGGTGCTTCGTTCATTTCTAATGACGAAAGCTGGCGAAATGAGTTGTGGTGGTCACCACTCAGACTGCTCCAAAAACACAAAATTCAACATAACCCTTTTACCCCCAAAGGACGTACTGGTACGTTTCACAAAAGCCATCACTTTACCCCCATGGACGTACCGGTACGTCCTTGCAAAAAAATGCTATAAAAATTTGTTTTTTCATATTTTTGATAATTTTTTTTGAGAAAATTCAGGCATTTTCCAAGAGAATGAGACCAACCTGACCTCTCTATGACAAAAATTAAGGCTGTTAGAGCAATTTAAAAAAATATACTGCAAAATGTGCTGGGAAAAATATATCCCCCTGGGGGTTAAGGGTTGGAACAGCATCTAATATCAGAAAAACAGAGGAAAATGCACATTTTGTACATGACTGTCCCATCATTGTACACAGGAAACCCAACTTATGTAGTTATTACCCCAAAACTGATGATGTTTTCCTACAAAACCATTTAAAAATACACAATACTCAAGCAAATGCAGCAAAAAATATCGGAAAAACACAGGAAAACGCACATTTTGTATGTGGGTGTCCCATCATTGTACACACAAAACCCCACAATAATTGTATTTTGTGTATTTGGCCATCAAACCTGTTGTAATAAGCCCGAACAACAACAACCAGGTTCGCCATTAACGTATGTCAATATTGCAAAAACCACGAAAAAATGCAACATTTTAAAGGGACTGCCCCAACATTCTACACAGTAAACCACACATTAATTTGTGCTTCAGTAGTTTATCCTGAAAATCCTTCGGCTTAACTATACTATAGGGGCCTTTGTATATCAGCGGCCAGTTCCTCCCGAGTGCATAGTAAATGGACACCAGCTCACCTAAACTCCCCCACCCTAACCTATCCTACAGGCTGTGTCCTTACCTACTTAACTAATGGGGGGGTTAACGGCCCCTGCGACCCCCTTACACTGCCGTATTCTTAGCAAGCCATCCTCATACATACAGGTGGCCGTTCTCATACATACACCCCTTATCAGTGCACTGTTCCGAGACACTTCATGGTTTGGCGAGTAGAAACAGAGTCACCAAACTGATAATGAGTCATTGGGGGTACCAAAGTATAGCTACCTTCCTAGATTGGCTTAGCGGTGCAAGGGTATATATAAGCCAGTTACATGAAAATAATGTTTGTGCCTGTTCCTTATTATACTAGATTGGTCATTAACTTGCATATAACTATAATTAAAGCGAAATATGATATATGATAAGAATATTTACCTATTAACTTCTGCAAATAAGTATTAAATGGCGTAAACTACATTTAAGAACCAGCCCACCACCCTATGACTACTTTCAATCAAGCCTGCACTAGTGGCTTTGCTACAGTAAGATTAAACATTCAATATTAATTATATATTAATATAAATCAGATTAAACTGTTATATTTACAAGAAATTATGTTAATAATTAATAAATTACCTTTTTGAGCACAAAAGTTTCGTAAGACGGACGGAATCTTGGGGGAGCAAATTTCATCTATAATTCAACGAATTTAAGTCTATAATCTCAATATATATTAAATTAATTACATTTATAAAGTTTTACAAATATTTACACTACTCTTACTTACCAAATTCCCATATATATTGGGCGCACAGTCATAGAAATACACTAAAAATAACACGTTTATTTACCTTCATCTTGTTTTGTTTACATTCATCCTGGCCGGGATCCAATACCGGGAAGAAAAGTAAAAATGGTTCCAATTTATAAATTTATTTTTGGTTTTTTAAATACTTATATATGCTTTATGAGAGTTTTCATATTTTTAAAAGATTTATATTTAAATTTTCAATCTATTTTAATTTATTTTATGCTTTTTTATATTGAAATAAAATAGGGAATATTAAATATTAATACATATGCTGGTAGTATTTGGGCCAACTGAACAAAGGCCATTTTGTGTATTGTACTTCAGCCCACAGTATATTATCATTACTTTATCAATCATAATATAATATAAATATTCATTTTAATACAATAAATATAATATATTATTACAATTATTACTTTATTATAATGTTTTAATAAATTTATGCTATATTATAGTATTCACATATAAAGGACACTACCATTTTTATATTTCTGACTGGCATTATTTCATGTGCTGTGATTGGTTGCTTTGATAATGACGTCATTACCTTTCAAGCTCGTTATTGGTTCTTGAACAATGACGTCATTACCCATAGCGATTGTTATTGGTTCTTGAGTAGTGACGTCATTATACAGAACATTCACTTTATTTACTTAAATACAGAAAAGAGAAGGGTGTATACATTATAAATGTAAGAATAGTTTAATTAAATGTCTTTCTATTAAACATAAATACTTTAAATATTACTATTTTTCGTGTATTTAATATTACAAAATATTCAATTCATGACGTCACATATTCAAAGCTCTTTGATTTGCTTATAGGTAATGACGTCATAAATTAAAGATGGCTTCTTGGTGACGTCATACTAAAACAGATAAACTATACATCTTTGAAATGTTTTATCTTATTATATTACTTTAAATAATATAAATAGATTAAATACAAATCATATATATAAATTATTATTATATATAAATACGTTTTAGTAGAATTTATTCTGGATATTACTTGAATTTAACGATTTAATTAAGATACTTAACTGGATTAAAGCTATACCCATGACGTCATAGAAACTCTATCCCTTTATAGATAGGTGCAAAGCTTCTAAGCTTATTCTTATTATTGTTTTCAAGTTTATATTATCTATGCCTTAAATAAATTAATATCGTGATGAGATTCTCAATCTTTACTTTTATTCCCTTCTACCTTGAAATTAGATAGGTAACACCTTGCTATCATCAGTTTTGGCAACCTATTGTGGTATCTTCTTCATCTTTGCACAAGTCACACAAATTATTTTCATATTTTCCCCTGAAATTCGCTTTCAAGTTGAGCATATTTAATCTTGCTTTCATCACAAGGGATGCCTTATCCAGATTCAGTTCTCTAATATAAGGCAGTGGGCCATTTCCTTTAATAAATCTTAATTTGTTCATTACTTTCTTTTTTTTCTTCAATAGTTTCTTCTATTTTTTCCATAATTCTTTTCTTGGTTTCTTTTATCAGGGTCCTTTTTCCCCCAACTTCTTATTTCTTCAACTTCCATCCCATATTTACAACAGATTTCTTCTACGCTCTTGCTCCAGCACTTTCTATAGGGGTTCTTCAACTGATCCTCAATTATCTCTCTTACTAATCTTTTTTCCTCAGAGTTTATGATATTATGGAAGAGCATTAATTCCTTATATTCTATTCTGCAGGACACCAGCCATAATCCTGTTTCTGCAAGATGCCTCAATACGGAGTACTTGCAGGCAGTTCGTATACTGTACTCAATGCAGTGAGAAATGGTTGATATGGGAGAACACCTAGTTTGAAAATGATTCCCCAACTGTTGCCATATCTCCAAAGATCACTTAGCCACTCTCCTACCCCTCCATTTTACTCTTTGCATATATATCTCTCTTTTTCTATATGAATTGTTGAATTTCCTAAATTATTTCCCTCTCCTGGGACACTAAACTTACCTTGAATGTTTTTTGTTTTCATAACTGTATTAAAGGTAGATAATGAAACACTTGCAAATGTTTTCTAATTTGGTCTTGAGACTATTTTATTTTCCAATTACAGAGTTCAGAAATGTTATCAATTCTAATATATACCAGTAAGAAGGCAGATATTTTTTAGACAATGTCAGCTATTAGTTTTAGTTCTATACGGTGGAATGCTCTCTCTCTCTCTCTCTCTCTCTCTCTCTCTCTCTCTCTCTCTCTCTCTCTCTCTCTCTCTCTCTCTCTCTCTCTCTCTCTCTCTCTCTTAACTTAATGTTCTTACTAAATGAGTAATTTGATGATCATGTTTTTAAAACCCTTTCAGTTCGCACTGTACCAGCAGACCAGTTGAGCTATAGGATAATTTGATCAGATATTGAAGTTCACTTTTGTAATTGTATTATTTTATTAAAGAAACAAAGTGTTTAAAGTTATGATAATTGTATATTATGTATTCAGACATTCTATTGACATCAAGGGTTAAAGCCAAAGGTCCTATGAAAACCACAGTTGGCCAAATTTTGCCCACTGAGGATTGCATTCTTTACTAGAATTCTACTTAACTTCTCTTTGGGTTACTGAGTATAATACTATGATTTACTTGAACGATTCCACTCCATGAAAATGCTAAAATAAAATCTACCTCGCCAGAACAATGATCCAGTAGATGATATTAAAAACACTAACTGCTAAAGGGACCACCACCTTCCTGAAATTCAAGATGCCCGCAGGAGTTAGCCTAACTCTGCCCCTGGAGGCGGCTTCAGGCAACTTACCCTTTAACCTCGTATCCTTCGTCAGCCTTTTCCCAGACTTCCTCTGATGTAAAATTGCGTTGAAACGTGATGCCATCCCTAGGGCCAGGGGAATGGCTGTGTAAGTTAGAACTGAGTACCCTGCATCTCACAAGTCCTGCTATCAATGTGGATGTCATGAGATTCAGGTAATAAAAGTTTGTGGCAGGCATAGCAACTTTTATTTGTGTTCGATCTACCGGAATCCAGACATGGATGATTCTATCTTGGATTGTCTTCTAACCATTATGGCTAAGATACAAGAAGATGATAGAAAGGCTTTTTTTGTCTTTGTTGGTGATTTTAATGCTCACCATAGGGAGTGGTTGAGTTCTCTCTCTCCTACCGATCGCCATGTAAGCTTTAGACTTTGCCTCTGAATCGGGCTGTGAGCAAATCATAAATGAAGCTACCCACAGGTCTGATAATTGCTTGGACCTCGTATACACTGACTCTCCTGCCGTTATAACTAATAAGGTTGGTTCTCCAGTCGGGACATCTGATCATGCCTTGATTTCATTAGTAGTGAAGACTGAGCAGCCTGATATATCATCCTCTTGTAAAATTTATATAAAATCCCAAGCACACTGGAATGGGATTTTTGCATATTACAGTAGTATATATGGATAAAGAAGCCACCACACAAACAGTTCTGGCAAAAGTACAGAGGAGTTTAAAGTAAGAGGTGGTCTGCACTAAGGATTAATTGCTAATCCACAAATCTATACCTTGCGATTAAGAGTCATCATGTGGTCCCTTTGAGAGTGATGCTTGCTGATGACACTGGTTAGTAGGAATTTGTAAAACTATAGTCCATTTCTTTTAGCGATGCATATTTGCACCGACTCGCGGGGGTGCCCTTTTAGCTCGGAAAAGTTTCCGGATCGCTGATTGGTTGGACAAGATAATTCTAACCAATCAGCGATCCGGAAACTTTTCCGAGCTAAAAGGGCACCGCCGCGAGTAGGTGCAAATATGCATCGCTGAAAGAAATGGACTATAGGTGAGAATTTGGTCTAAATAATGGAAGATCACTGGAATATAGTATAGGCAAAATAGGGTGAAACTATGGCAAGACAAAATCTTAGGAAACAGAGAGAAGAGAAAAAGGGTGAGTGAATAACACATTGGATTGTTGGATTACATAAACTGACACTGGCAAAGAAGGAAGGGAAAATAAGTGGTAAAAGAATATAGATACACTATACAGTACTTTAAGAAAGTGTCAAGAAATTGAAAGAGAATAATTAAAAAGATATTAGTAGTCTTATATAAAGAAAATAGCTAAAAAATATGCTTCCATTTCTCTCTGGTTAGGACATAAAAACATGTTCTTATAGTTTGATAGCACATGATAAATCTTGGAAGCAGTCCTTCCTAAACTCAGCAATATTGGATGGATTCAATGGTGAGCTGTGTTATGGGCCAAACCCATCAATCATACACAAGTCTCTTAAACACAAATAAAGTCATTAACGATCAAGTCCACAATAGGTGGAATGGCCCCAACAGAGTGTACAGAGATGGAATCAAGGAGGATATAAAAAAACTGAAAATAAAACTTTAATATTTAATACAAACTTTTTAGAAGGAAATAACCACTGAGCCTCTTACAAAATAGATTAAATAAACACAAAATCTAATCACACACTGTAAACATCGAATAACAAACACTCTTACACCAAATTAAGACTATGCAATTATACTTTAAAGAGAGGACCCCGAAAGTAATAGAAAGTCGAAAAGTCAGAATAACCTAACTTATTACACATTAAAACACCAACAAAAATAAATTGCTTCCCTTAAGTGAGCTTCAAACAGTGGTAGTGGCAAACACAGCCTTCAAATCACGGGTCGAGGGGATTCATATATATTCTTAAGACCTTACCAAACGTAAGAGAGGTCCCCTTGGCTTAATAACTGGGCCAAGGTAACAGACTGAAGAGTAAATCCATGGACACGGCCATCCGACAGGTAATCAATCACTTTAGCGTCGCGAGACGATCAACAGACACGGACGTCTGACAAGAAATCACACCTCACCAGTTGGCAGAGAGGTCCCCTTGGCTAAATCACTGAACCAAGGGCGAGGTTGAATAATCAATAAATCTTCCAAAGGAAGACAACAGCAGAAAGTGAAGGCAGGCAGATCTTGATTATCAAACTCGGTCAGTCAAGCACTCCTCTTCTTAAAGGTCCAGAAACGACTGTCTTCTCCTGGACACTCAGCGCCCAAGTCTCCTCCAACACCACCCGTGAAAATAAAACAAGCTCATTGTAATTAAAACTATACAAGTCAGAAATGTCGGGGAGGAGGAAACAGGGTCATTACGTTCCAAAAGAAATAATCACTGCCAAAGTGACTTAATCAAAACAAAATAATTTACGTTAAATTTAACTCATACTGACAACTGTTAGACAGACATAGGTATGAGATGGTATAAAATTTGAAAAAGTTAGGAAGAAATGTGTATGGATGATGAAAAATCATGAGATGGTACATCTAGAAGAGGAAAATGTGTAGCATTGTGTATTTTAGAAGTAAAATTAGTAAATTATCTTGAGTGATTGAGCAAGTAAGGTCCTTGGTACCACAAGAAAGATAGTTTGAAAAAACAAGGACGAGAGATAATGTAACTTTAGAAAAAAATGCTCATAGAATGGAGACAATGGATGGGAAATATCATATATTTCTTCTTCTATTAACATGTTTTTTTCCCGCATTTTTTGTATGGGGTAAACACGGTTGCCTTCTTTTTGAAGGACTTTGCGCTTTGGCTTTGGGGTAGATCGTAGTCGCGATCGGCTGCCCTGCCTGACATAGCTTTAGACCCCGGTAGCATATGTTCGAGTGCTGTACCAGTTACCATCGTATAAATAAAACATGTTTAAAAAGTTTCTAGTCACTGTCTCAATAAACTAACATAAGCAAATAAGTACAGTATCTAAAAGGAGATAATGTGTTACAGATTAAGTATATATTCAATGCCAGAAATCAATTATAATATGCAAATGAGAAAGAGGAAGAAGGGTGAATCTGTTGTGCTAGGATGAGGCCAGGTTTTGGAAAAGGGAAAACATCTGTAGTATTTGGGGAAAATCATTGAAAGAATAAGAGAGAATAAAATGGTGTTTTCAGTATTAACTTCAATAATGAATACCGCGAGAGGAAAAGCAAAATTCTTCAGCAAAGGTTATCAAAATCTGTGATAAACATCACTACCAAAAAAGAATATTGGTAGGAAGAATAGTTTTGAGATTTGAAGGTAAAATCAAGTTGAAAAAGAAACTGGTTCCACAATTATGAGAAGTACAGACAGCATAACGAAAAAGATTGCACTGCTGTACCAGCAGTTTCTAAAACCTGATTTCATAATAACTGATGGAAAGATTAATGGTGTTTTCTTATTTTTAGTTAGTGTACAATCTAATGTTTTATTTATTTGCCCCTTCCCATAATTCTGTCTTCTGCTGGAATATTGAATTAAGGAGGATAGTTGCCTGGTGTTTTTTTTTTTGAGATACTGGTAATTTGTGGGGACCTGGTGGTCTTTGCCCTGGTATTTCAGAAGTTAATGACAAGAGAGATAAGCTTTTGTCGGGGTAATAATAAAACTAGCAGTTAGAAGAGAATGGAAATCTAATGAGAGTGACAGTGATGTTAACAAGCCATCGTCAATTACTTCAAAATAAAGCTGCCGGTAAGAAAAGAAAGGTGAATTTTGATGAAAGTGACAGTAAAATAGAGAAAGCTGTCTAAGATTAAGAGTAAAGACAGCAGTAAGAAATGAAAAAAGATTCTGATTACATCTGTATATTAAGAAAGAGTGGAGAAAACAGATGACAGTGAATAAGGTACAGTACTGTACTTATACAAATTTGGGAGTTTGACGAAGGAAAAATCTATTTCTGGGCGAGGAACCTGTGTCGCCCAGTGAAATGCTCCTAGATAGAAGTGTGCCCGAGTGTACCCTCAAGCAAGAGAACTCTTACCCAAGACAGTGGAAGACCATGGTACAGAGGCCATGGCACTATCCAAGACTAGAGAACAATGGTTTGATTTTGGAGTGTCCTTCTCCTAGAAGAGCTGCTTACCATAGCTAAAGTGTCTCTTCTACCCTTACCAAGAGGAAAGTAGCCACTGAACAATTACAGTGCAGTAGTTAACCCCTTGGGTGAAGAAGAATTGTTCGGTAATCTCAATGTTGTCAGGTGTATGAGGACAGAGGCGAGTACGTGAAGAATAGGCCAGACTATTTATTGTATGTGTAGGCAAGGGGAAAATGAGCCATGACCAGAGAGAAGGATCCACTGTACTACTGTCTGGCCACTCAAAGGACCCAATAACTCTAACGGTAGTATCTCAACTGGTGGATGGTGCCCTGGCCAACCTAGATCAAGTGGTAGGAGTGCAGGTACTTGGGAAGCTTTCAAAATTTTCCAATGAGCAAGGTGATAACGAAAATGCTGAGTAGATTCAAGTAGTCTCTATATTCCCCTTCGAGTGATAGTGAACAAATGAATGAGGAGGAAAAAGCAGATAGCTTGAGTGAGAGAGTGAAGAAGAGTATAGGTAAATATATAAGTGTGTCCCGATGAGGGAAGTACCAAGGATGACAAAATATAGTTTGAATGAAGTGAGAGATAAGGTTGAGTTTTTAAGTGTATGATTTAAAGAGCTGTATGGGGAAAAAAAGGTTTTGAGCATAAAGATTTTTGCATTATTTTGAAAGGAAATTTGAATAGTTTATAGAGGAAAATCGTGAGTGTGGATGATAAGATATGAATCTGTTTGAGAAAGGTACATTGATCAGATGAGAAGACTTAAAGCTGGTGTAAGGTATAGAAACAAGAATGAGTTTGAAGAGACGAGGAGGGGGAAAACGGGGCAGTAAAGACGTATGAGCAGATGCTGGCGACTTTAGCACGAAGTAAATTTGGGGATAAACATATAAATGAATGTACAGTATTGGTGAGGTTCTTTGCCATTGTACAAGAGTGTGTGAGCTCATGAATATATAAACTAAATGGAAAATGCAATAGATAAGTGCAAGACTGAAATGGGATGATGTATTTGAAATACTGGAAAATTGTGAGTTTGAATATAGGACAGATATAAGGAATGGAAGTGGTGTGTAAGTTAAAAAGGAAGTATGAGAGAAGAGTCCTAGATAAAGAGACGTTATAGCATAGTTTCTCGAATGCTATGGGGAATGAGAAAGTGAGAATGAGATAATATATGAGTATATAAAGGGAATTCTAGAATGAAGAGAGAGAGGAGTGCAAGTCTCAAGAGGGATACAGGATAGAATGAAAGTCATACTGAAAAGTGTTTTCGATGTAATAGAATGGGTCACTCGAAGAATGGATGTAGGTGGTCACCAGGCGCCCGTTTTGGTTTTGGAGTGAAAGAGGAGGATCGTGTTAATGAGTGCACAAAAGCAAGCCCTATGAAAAGTGACAAGTATAATAGGCTAGGCCATATAGAAAGAGCATATGGAATTCAGAGCGTGAATGGGATATTTAGAATATTGTGTTCGAGAACCAACAATTGAAGTAGAAAATGGATATGCATGTACAGCAAGAGTTATTTACAGTATTTGTATATTTCAGTTAAGAAAGCGGAATTCTTCTAATGATGAGTTGACTGAGAGCATAAAAGAGAATGCAAGTGGCGGTCCATTTGACCTGGTATTAATAGTAGAACCAGAAGAGCTGGTTTTATTGTTTAAAAAAACCTGAGGGAGTAAATTATAAATTACTGACGTACCTGTGATTATTGAAGCTTAAAGGGTCTTCCTTTTTGTTTTTAAAAGACTTCTAAACTTCATGTGATGACAAATCTGGAAAAAAAGTAAATAAATGAGCATTCTTATACATTTAGCCAAGCTAAATCCATATATATATATATATATATATATATATATATATATATATATATATATATATATATATATAAATATATATATATATACAAATATATATGGATAGTATTATTATAATTGTTTATATACATACAGTATATAGAGATAGATAGATATATACATATATATGGATGATATTATTATTATTATTATTATTATTACTATTATTATTATTATTATTATTATTATTATTATTATTATCATACACACATATGTATACAGTATATAAATTTACATACAGTATTATTATTATTATTATTATTATTATTATTATTATTATTATTATTATTATTATCACTATCATCATTATTATTATTATTACTATTTTCATTATTATTATTATTATTATTATCATTATTATTAGTCATTATTATTATTACTATTACTAACTAAGCTACAAACCTAGTTAGAAAATCAGAAAGCTATAAGCTAAAACATAAAATATGTTATGTGAAGAGAGACTTATGTCAGCCTCTTCAACACCACCAAATTTGCTTGTCACGTCTCTTTCTCCCTCTCTCTCCATTCGATCTGAAAAAATGAAAACAAATCAGTAGTCTTATAACTTTCAGCCATAAGTAAATTGCAAATAATTAACTGAACTAACCTGGGTTTACACCCGATTTACTTAGTTACGACCTGAATTAAAACGTTGAAGGCTTCTGGTTAACACTGTAGGGTTACCAACTATCCCATCAAAGCCGGAGAGGAGCGACCGAGTGAACAACATAGCTTCACTTATTACTACTATTATAATTACAAGCTAGGCTATAACCTTGGGTGGAAAAGCAGGATGCTATAAGCCCTAGGGCTCCAACGGGGGAAAATGGACCGGTGAGGAAAGGAAACCAGGAAATAAACAATCTACAAGAGAAGAATAAACCAACAAAAAATATTTCAAGAACAGTAACAGCATTAAATTAGATCCTTCACATAAAAAACTATAAAAATTTCAAATAACAAGAGGAAGAGAAATAAGACTTGCAGGAGGGATAAGGCGGGATATCAAATTATAGATTTGGGTTTGTATAGGCAGGAAAAATCTTGAAGATTTGTGGTATGTTCCCATGCAAATACAAACCTTCACTATTTATATGGGGAGTCTTCCTTAGGTGAGAGAAAGTCCCCTGTAACAGGCATTTGTCTGTTTAAGTTGACCCAGATAAAGAAAATTACATCTTAAGACCGACTTGTAAGATAGCCAAGGCCTAGAGGTCAGTCCCAAGTAAAGGATTACATGACCGGAGTAACAATTATATCAATTGTAATATGTTGCAAACTTATTTTAAGAATTAAATGATATATGAGAAAGGTCTCTTACCTACATAAGGGTTTCTTCAATGCTACACGATACAGTACAGTAACTACAAGCACGAAAGCGAAATCACGCCAACACGAATTCAATGTGAATGATATTAGTTTCTTTCTAAGTAAAAGATTCTAATTTGGTGTTTTTCCATACTGGAAGGCCAGACTCTCGATTTAAGCTCGTATTGTCAGGATGCCAGATAGCTCATAATCAATCAATCGAACTCATAATGGCGAATAATAGAATCACTTCAGCAACGCTGATTCTGTTACTGAAGATAGAGGTTTATCTACTGCCACTCGAATGAGTGTTCGAGGTGGTATCTTTGGTGAGATTTTCAACATTATTACCAGAGATAGTACCTGTAAATCTTAAAAATCCCCTCGATTGACAATATCCGAAAGAAAAAACTGGCCTCCCTGAGTACCCTCATAAGAGATGGGGATCTGTTAACATTGTCAAAATCTGAAACTAAGAATACCTGCACTGTTTCATGATCTGGGTGGACAAGGGCCAAAGCCAGAGGATAGAGTACTGTACCACTGTGTGTGATTTCTGGTTCACTGTATTCCATAAGCAACGCAATATCAATCCCATCAGTACTTCAAAAAGCACTTATTTTTGGACACAGGCATCTCTGAAAACCTCAAAAAGGATGGATCACTCGCACAGAGAAAAATAAAAAAACCATAAAGCACAGCAAAACAACAGTATAAAGCACAGTAAACACGTCTGCCCGCACAGACAGCCAGGATATAAGTAAAGCTCCGTCACCAACTCAGCCGCTCCTCTCCAGTGTGGGTTGGATATTTGGTTTCTATACAATCTTACCAGAATCCCACAACTTTTTAATTTTAGTCATGACTAAATTAATCAGGAGTAAACCAACAAATTATGAAGGTTTGTATTCACATAAAAACAACTGCAAAATACAGGATTATTGAAAGAAAGGTTAATGGAAGTTAGATACATAAATAAAAAACTACATATTTCAAAAACAATTTGTATTTTTCCTAGCTATACAAACCAGTGTCATTTAAATAGGGTTATACTTCTAGTTTTGTTTTCTACGACTAGAAAATAATATAAGAAACTGGGGTCTGTTGCACCATGGTTGGTTACCATTGAAATCCCACTGCTGGGCACCATGTGCGGCTGACGATAGGCTTCATTCTATTCTAGTCAAAGACGTGTGGGGTGGTCAAGATTTTTTGTGATGGCACCCTCGACATGATCACAAACACAAGACTTTTTAGGCTGAAGCAACAAACACTGCCATGAAACTTCAGGATCATGACTAAGCGTGGAAATCAAATTTGGCTGCAGACGCAACATCCCGCCTTCCCTTGCCATCAGCCCACACAAATGCCTTAAGCACTGGCGACCAGATGGAATATGCACTTACCGCTGCTATACAATGGCATGGGCCTTTGTGTTCTGGCCAGGTATGACTGCAGATATTCATGCGCAGGATGTGGGGATGGCAAACTTAACTGCGCCCACCCCTACACAAAGGACTACAGTTAACACACCTCTAATTACCCCCTCACAAGTAAAACATCACCCTCGAGCATGCCATCAACCAACCAAATGCCAATGAAGCTACCCCCATCAAGGTCCATGCATTGGTGCTACCTTTAGCCAGTGATTTGTCACCTGGGTGCAATGGGATTCCTACATTACCCTGCCCACCACCTGCCTCACGCCCTCATTGCATAACCAGGAAACCATGTTGGCACGTGCTCGATGACTGAGTCAATGGAGTAATTAAGCTTGTAACTGCTATTAAAAGCTTTGGGGGAGATAAAGTTATGATGTGGTACCAATGCATTGGTAAGAAGCTGATAAGACTGAGTGGGGAAAGCATTGTTTACATGAAGCCCAAGCCAAGCCTCACTCCTGCTCATCTCTCACCTACTGCCCACTTAAATCATTAGGCAGGTAGAGTGAACTATGTAAAATTAGTATTACGGTATCAGGGATCATACCAAATCCATTAATATATATATCCAGCTCTCCATATTTTATGACTGGAGCGTGTATATCACGTGGGTACGGTTATCCATGCGCAGTACAGTATACATTTCAGGCCCCCGAACCAATGTTTTATATCCTCTTACTGATTCAAAGGATAACATCAAAATTATAACCTATCTTTATGTATACTTACTCATTGCCTATGTATACCATTGTCTAATATCAAGTCAAATTAATCTATCATTAATCATATTTACTCTAGTGTCAGTTCTTAACTACCATTATGTTTTGCAGTTACTACCACCAGCATTGTCAATAATCATGATTGCAAATTACATGGACTGCTCCGGCAAAAACCACAAAACTGGGGTGCACTGAACATGGGGAAGGGGGAAGGCACACTGGGGGAGGACATAGACTTGTAACCCCTGGCACAAGGTTAGGGAAATGGACACGGGGAGGAGAGGGGAGGGCTGGTACTTGAAAAGTGATTAGGTCACACCAGGGACTGGGAGGCAAACATTTCAACTTAGGACTTAATTTTACCTTTACCTAACCAGACTTATCAGACCCTGAATACTATAAAAAACCATGGGTACCACCACAACCTGCACATCTGCTACACAGGGGTTACTGGGGGAGAGGCAGACTTGCCATCCAAATCCCTCGAAGCAGTCATAGAGGGCTTAACAGAAAAACCCGAGTTAGCCCGTCAATAACGGTCAGCACAGTCACAAAAGCAATCTGTTCAGCTTCCTCATGGAAGCAAAGAACACTTGGGGTCCCTAGCACATCCCTAATAAAGGCCTAGAGCACTTCTTCCCCTTCAGAGCACATGCCTTTCATTGCATCGGAGGCCACAATTAACACACCGGCACAAGGGGATGCCTGCATAGACATGCCCGATACAAAGAACAAAGACTGTGGGTCTATGTCCCACTTCACCTTTCCCCCACAAACATGAAAACAAGAAAAGAACCCACAATTTTGGAGTTATACCACACACACACATACTAACAGCAAAGAAGTCGAAGCAAAACTGAATAGACAACCAACTGTGATGGGGTGCTCCCTCACCGTTCAACCACCAATACCAGTTCGAGCCAAAGTAATCCTTCTAATTAAAGGATGATAGGTTTTATGTTCATAGGTACAAAAGAAGATTCTTTACTGTAATACGTTGCTAAATATCATCTAAAAGATTAAGTGATAAATTTAATTTAAAAAAGAACAATTCTTTTAAGAAAAAAAGTCATTTTGTTTCTCGGCATCCTTCAAATGTAAATGCCCCATTAAAACAATGCAGGAATCAATTAGGTAAGTTGTATAAATGAAGAGCAACATGATTAGTGCTACAACTACAGTACATCTAGGTAATATAAAGACATTACTCCTGTTTCATTACTCATAATTGTACAGGAAATGTGGCCAGTCTTTAATATTCTACTATCAAGATATGGAGTCACCCAGCAAGCTTATATAAATGGTTCAAATGGCATTTTCCTCTAGCTGTCAAGCCACAGCAATGACCAAGACTGATATAAAAGTCCTTTTGGTGGTCATAGCTCTTAGAACCCTATGATTTTGCTGTCCAAAAGAGGGTAATTAACAATATGGTTAGATGTGTAGACCAGCAGAACTCCCTTGAGTTTCTCATGCTCATACTGTATAGTATTCTCTCAGCCTGAAGGTATAGATCCTCCTCTAACCCAATTTTCCACAAATTCTGACAATAGCTTCTGCTTTTTATTTAGCTTGCAGTGTTCTATTACAAACACATATATACATACTGTAAACATATATATATATATATATATATATACATATATATATACCGTGTGTATGTATATATATATATATATATATACATATATATACTGTGTGTATGTATATATGTGTGTATATCTATCTATCTATCTATCTATCTATATATATATATATATATATACTGTACACTATGTATATATATATATATATATATATAGATATACACTTGTATAATTAAACGTTTTTTCTGATAAGTAAAACCTGCAATGTGATACAATGAGTGTCTGGGCCTATCATTCAGTGTTACCCCATGGGTTATGTTAGGTTAGGTTAGTTATTTGGCCAAGAAAATACGTGCGTGATGAAAGATTTGTAACTATGACTACTCAAATGAATTCTGCTGTTGATATAATGATTTTACAATGGAAACACTGATGAAATAGTATTTACTTAACTTAAAATATCCCTCCGAAATGCCGAGTAGATGGGCTCTCTGCTCTGGCCAGAACAGACGTAAGTTGGCTAGGTTGATATTGGTGTGAATAATGAAAAATAAGTCTATTAGGCCTACCTGTACGGATAACTAAACTGATAAAATTGGTTTAGAAATGGAAATAAATACATACCATTAAACTAATGACATTTCGTTGTCATATTAACGAAGGTAGACTTCGAAACCCGTGATATGTCCTACCACGGCCACCCACTCTATCATCCCCCATCCCCCGGGTCCCCGGAACATTAGGGTTGCTAGATACCGCCATTAATTGGAGCAAAACAGACAATTCGAAGTATTTAACCTGAATTGACACATTTCTGCCTCTATATAAAGCATATTTGATGATATGGTAAAAGTTATAGATAGGAACAAAGATATAATTACATGGAATATTTAGCCTTACCGCTTATATAACGAAAATGCTGACTTCCTTCCGGGACTACAGTCAAATATTATCGTACATATGGCATGCGCCTGTGCCACTTTTCCTGAATTTCATTCATTAAATCTTCACCTAAGATGCGTTATCGTGTAGATGTGGCATCGAGGTAGGTGCGTACTAAACAGCTGATTACTAAACAGCTGATTGTCATTCTTCTGCGAAAATAACAGATTTGCTTGTAGACTGAAAAATAGTTTCTCAAGTTATATCTACACCTATTGAATAACCAGACTAGGGCAGATATTTTCAATATACCATATATATAAGAGAATAAGAACAAGTAAAACCATTTAATGTAAAAGTTTTGATCAAGCAGATACAGCCATTATAAAGATAGAGAGAGAGAGAGAGAGAGAGAGAGAGAGAGAGAGAGAGAGAGAGAATTTTGTTATGGAAAAGCTGTAATCACTGACCTAATCAGTTGGTAGCAAGTTTCAAACAGAATCCTACAGGATTTATGAGGCTGAACGTTTGACCCGGGAAGACCATTCATAGTAGCAAAGCAGAGAGAGAGAGAGAGAGAGAGAGAGAGAGTGAGAGAGCGAGCTTAATCAGCTTACAAAAGGTTTAAGATCATCAGTCAGCGATAGAAGTATATAGCTCTTAGATGGCGAAAAACAAAGAGGAAAGAAGACATAAATTATAAACGATAAAGAAAAAGCAAAAGTCATCCTAGTACTAGGCCTAAAAAATTCCACGAAAAAAGAGGCTAAGGTTAAGGAGGATTTAAACAACATCCCTAGTACCATAATGCCTAAATACAGGATGACACAAGTCTTTTTGTAGTTTATATACGACATATCTGTTTTGATGTTGTTACTGTTCTTCAAATATTTTATTGTTAATATTTTCTCATATTGTTTATTTCCTTCTTTCATTTCCTCAATGGGCTATTTTTCCCCCTATTGGAGCCCTTAGGCTTATAGCATCCTGCTTTCCCAACCAGGGTTATAGCTTAATAATTTATAATAATAATAATAATAATAATAATAATAATATATAATCAGGGACTCTAACAGGAAAAAATAGCACAGTGAGGAAATGAAACAAAGAAAAAACAGTCTAATATGTTCACGTCTTCCCCAACCGCAGTGACCGAAACTGATACCAGGACAATGAGACTAAACTAGCCAATAAAATATATTAAATTATATTGTTTTTCCTTTTCTTTAGAAATGTAACTTTTACAACAAATGCGAATAGAAATGAGGAAAGAGCAAAGCAAGGGAAGAGTGAGACTTTGAAGTTTTTAGTTTAGCAACGGCTGAGAAACACCAAACTCACTCACTCACTCACACACTCTCTCTCTCTCTCCTCTCCTCTCTCTCATCTCTCTCTCTCTCTCTCTGTTATATGCAACCAGATACGTAATTCACTGCTTTTGTGAATCTAGGGAACATGGAGAGAGAGAGAGAGAGAGAGAGAGAGAGAGAGAGAGAGTCAGTCTTCTATCTGTACGGCTACCTTCAACAGCAAAAAAATTATGAAAGAGGGAATTTAATAACTGAAGACTTTTAATGCACAATATTTGAATGATGTTTTTAACGACTAAACTAATTTAAACAACACACATACACACTATATATTATATATATATATATATGTTGTGTGTGTGTGTATATATATGTGTGTATAATGTGTATGTGTGTATATATATATATTCTAAATACATTCATTCATATATATATCTATATATATATATATATATATTATATATATATATAAATTATATATATATATATATATATACACTGTATATATGTGAATACATATACATATATATTTGCATAATGTATATATCCATGTAAATATATTAATGTGTGTATATATATATATATATATATATGTATATATATATATATATATATATAGAGTGTGCAGCAGCGTCCAAAAAATCAGGATAAAGGCCATAATTTATTTAGGAGACGTTTTCGAACATTGCCATGTTCATTATCAATCTGTAAAAAATATAGATATAAAATTCTTCAAAACTACTGAACCAATTACAACGAAATTTGGTGGACATATGGCATATGACACAAGGGCAAATAAATTAAAGCTTGAAGAAATTATATAGAAGTACATGTACACAGTGAAGTTAAGGGCAAAATAAGACTGCTTGGCTTGGCGAATTCATGCTCTGTACAGATTGCCCCTCTAGTTAAACCTTGGCATTTGTCTCACCCTCTCTCCCACGGTTCGAAAGGGACAGAGTTTGCTCTTTGGGGGACATTAATAAGGTGTTACACACACAGTGGTCAACTTTTCTCAAATGATTCCCATATGCAGATCACGTATGGACTGATTCCCTTGAATTGCTTTCTTGCTTTTAGCTTTAAAATATGTTAAATAATAGAAATTATATCCATTTCCCTTCTCCTAATAATGACACACTATCAAATACCCTCACTAATTTTAGATGGTAATATTATCTTAAACTTCTAAGTGGAGATATTTTGATAACAACTGCTTTAATAGACGAGAGAGAGAGAGAGAGAGAGAGAGAGAGATTTTATGAAGCTATACCCATACCATAAATCTTACCATGTATATATATATATTATATATATAAATACAGCTATATATAGTTCGCTTTATAATGAGGTGATATGACATTTTTATTCAATTTTCATTTGCAGATATAGTTATATTCAGATGCAATTCATTCTTACTATATTTACCCTTCAATCGTCATTTATTGTTAAATCTTACCTTTCGTTCCTTCCCTATCTTTTCCTTTCTCCTGAGTTCTTTGCGTAGCCCTCTCTTCTCTCTGAGACTGGCCGGGGGGAATATTGTCTGGTCCCTACTGGGGGAGGGGGGAAGGCTGGCCTGTCAATCATCTTCTACGGCTGGTAATATGGTCATGATTAGACAGGCGAGAGTGGATAGGAAAGGCAGTTCTTCCTTTGTGTTAGTGGAATACCAAGTTCTTTTAAATGTTATTGTGATTATGTTGTCTTTATCCATTTATTTTTATGGTTTAGTATACACATAATTCTCTCTCTCTCTCTCTCTCTCTCTCTCTCTCTCTCTACTAAATGTGTACTTTATTTGAACATGCATAATAATGATGTCTTTCTCTCTCTAGATAATGTGTACTTTATTCCATGATACACAATTTTCTCTCTCTCTCTCTCTCTCTCTCTCTCTCTCTCTCTCTCTCTACTAAGTGTGTACTTTATTTGAAGATGCATAATAATGATGTCTTTCTCTCTCTAGATAATGTGTGCTTTATTCCATGATACACAATATCTCTCTCTCTCTTTCTCTCTCTCTCCTCTCTCTCATCTCTCTCTCTCCTCTCTCTCTCTCTCTCTCCTAAAGGCAGAAAATCAATCACCTGCAAACCAAAAAGGCTAAAAATCAACCACCTGCAAGCCAAAAGGCTTAAAATCAATCACCTGCAAGCCAAAAGGCTGAAAAATCAATCACCTGGAAGCCAAAAGGCTTAAAATCAATCACCTGGAAGCCAAAAGGCTTAAAATCAATCACCTAGAAGCCAAAAGGCTAAAAATCAATCACCTGGAAGCCAAAAGGCTGAAAATCAATCACCTGGAAGCCAAAAGGCTTAAAATCAATCACCTAGAAGCAAAAGGCTGAAAATCAATCACCTGGAAGCCAAAAGGCTGAAAATCAATCACCTGGAAGCCAAAAGGCTTAAAATCAATCACCTAGAAGCCAAAAGGCTGAAAATCAATCACCTGGAAGCCAAAAGGCTGAAAATCAATCACCTAGAAGCCAAAAGGCTGAAAATCAGTCATCTGGAAGCCAAAAGGCTGAAAATCAGTCACCTGGAAGCCAAAAGGTTGAAAATCAGCCCCCAGGGAACCAAAAGTTTGAAAATCAGCCCCCAGGAAACCAAAAGTTTGAAAATCAGACCTTTGGAAGCCAAAAGTTTGAAAATCAGACCCCCTGTAACCCAAAAGATTGAAAATCAGACCCTGGGAACCAAAAGCCTCAATACGAACATCCCTCCTCTCTCTCTCTCCCTCTCTCTCTCTCTCTCTCTCTCTCTCTCTCTCTCTGTGGGAGCATTGCCTAATCTATCTCAAGCAAAGGGAGGGGTAGGATTTGCTGGCCTCTACATTGAAACAGTCTCAAGGATAACGAATGATAACTGGTACCACATGATATTCTGTACCTACAGCCTGTACCTGTGCCTAACGCCTCTACGGTACTTTTAGTTAAAGTGTAAAAGAGAATCATTCAAATAAAAAGAAATGGATAGGCTCATATGGTATATACTTTTTGGAAGTTGAGGGACATTAATATTAATAACATTGACATCAACTTGCAATGAAAAGATCAATTTTTGCCTTATTCAAATTATGTTGATGGTAGAGGTGTTAAACCGTGCATTCGTTTTCATGTTGAAATAAATAATTATATATATATTACACATATATATATATATATATATATATATGTAATATATACATATAGTTTATATATCATCCTGTGTAATAAAAATGACCTTATTGAAGATCAATTTTGCTTCATATTAAAAAACCTGATTAAGTTTTTCCTTCAAATTTTTCATTTGCTAAGACAGAGTTGTATTTAGATGCAATCTATTTTTCCTATTTTTTTTCTTTTTAATCATTTGTTATCAATATATATTACTACGTTTGGTTCATTCCATATCTTATCCTTTCTCTTAATTCTGTGCATAACCTTTCTATTTGAGACTTCCAGAGAGAGAGAGAGAGAGAGAGAGAGAGAGAGAGAGGTGGAGGGTGGGTGGTTTGATGTACCCAGAGGGGTGTGTAGGGTGGGGTTGGAAAGGTGATAAATGTGACAGGGAGAATTTATTTATTATGGATAAAGCAATTAGGCTGAGAACTAAGATATCTCGATGTGACAAGGTTTGTTGCAAAGAGAATTTGTTTTGTTTGCGTAAATGTAAGGTAAAAGAATGTAAAGGTAAAAGAATGTAAGAATGTAAAGGTAAAAGAAATAGATTGGGACTTGTAAATGCTACTTGAATTAAAGAAAGTTAGTCATTGGAAGCTCTCTCTCTCTCTCTCTCTCTCTCTCTCTCTCTCTCGCACCCAAGAATAATCTGTGGATACACAACTGATTTGACCACAATATTTCATCCATGAAATTCAAAAGCTATCAAGGGTAGATACATAATTAAAAAGTCCCCCTGCAATTTGAGTCTTCAACGTTTTTCTCATTAAGTCTTTAACCTTGCCTTTGCTAATTGGTTGTTTCCTCCCGCCCTGACGTTTTAAGGCATATTGTGACTTATTTTGCTCCCTGGTAACGTTTGTGGTTACCAATCTTTGAGTATGGTCTTTTATAAGACATTTTTAGACCTAGAGTTATAGAATGTTCTTGTTCAAGGCAGTTTCAACTAATGACAACTCTCTCTCTCTTTCTCTCTCTCTCTCTCTCTCTCTCTCTCTCTCTCTCTCTTACTTCCTTTTGATCCACGTTAGCTGCCAGGTTTTACCCACTGCAATTTTCATAGAAATTTATATATATATATATATATATATATATAATGTACGTGTGTGTAAATGTATGTATGTATGTATATTTAATGATTAGAGGTATATACATTATGCATATAAATATATAGTACATAATATGAGTGGTAGAATTATTGGAAGAATAAAGCAGGTTGATATGGTTCTTTAATGAAAGGCACTCGGTAATTCCATTTATTTATGGTTTTACTCTATGCAACTTTACCAGACCGTTATTATTATTATTATTATTATTATTATTATTACTTGCTAAGCTTCAAACCTAGTTGGAAAAGCAGGATGCTATAAGCCCGAGGGCTACAACCAGGAAAATAGCCCAGTGATTAAAAGAGAACTCATTGTATTTCATAGGTTTGTATTCGGGGATAGTATTACAGCTATCACGGCCTCAGGTATATAATAAGCCGGTATCTCTCTCTCTCTCTCTCTCTCTCTCTCTCTCTCTCTCTCTCTATTTAAAGAGTTGTTGACCGTCGTATGATTTTCATTTATTTCTCCCATAATTAAATTTATTTAGCTTCATCAAAACATATCATTCAGAAGTACGTTGCATATATAGTGTGTATCAGACTTGAACATTGAGTAAGGTCCACTGAAGTATTCGAATTTTGCATTTACGTTAGAAATACGAAGACAGGCTGTTGAAAATGCACTAGTATTACAAGTCCATTGAACTTAACAAGACATCAAAGCGTAGATAAATCCCTGCTAGGAAAGGGAGGATTAAAATCTCCGAAGGGATTGGTGTAATCCTAATATCACATTGACCAATTCATAAACTATAGAATAAATTGCTTATGTAAAACTAAAGTCAAAGAATGTTGTAGCTGAATTTTTTCCCCTATATAGGTGTGCTGTCCCATCTTGTATGTTATAACAAGTATGCATTTGTGAGCGTGTTTTAAAATACACACTGTGATGGTATGAACCCTTTTGTAAGGCTCGAGATATTTTAAATTACTTCTTCTAATTCAGTCTTTCATTCTTGGGTTTGCATATAGTTTGCCTTTGCATGCAGTTTTCACAGAGAGAGAGAGAGAGAGAGAGAGAGAGAGAGAGAGAGAAGGTTTTTTCACTTCACTTTCATTATTTACTTTGTGTTAACTTTTTGTGGAATTATTCATGTTTGTTCAGTTTAGATACTGTTAACAGGGACTTCAAAATGGTGCTTAAAACTGTATCCCGTTTTACACTTAAGGACAAGTTTGTGGATAAATGATATCCATTCGTTCTTTATAACCCATAGCATGCACAGCTACCCGTATAGGCCAGTCTCTCGACTTGCCTATCCATTTCCGGGCCTTCTCCTATCCTCTCATTTCCCCTTGTCCAAGTCATCCCCTGTCCATCTACGTTCATCCATCAAGTGGATAGTCAAATCTCATCTCACTACCTGTCACTTTATTGTCCAAACGCCCCCACCCCCCTCTCTCTCTCTCTCTCTCTCTCTCTCTCTCTCTCTCTCTCTCCACCCACACGGACTAGACAACGGATTGTTGTTTTTGTTGTTTTTAATGTTTTTGGGGACTCGTAAGTGTACTATTAAGAATCATGTTCAGTTATAGGGAAGCGAAGGGAACAATACAGGAATTGAAGTGTGTTGTATAAGCGTCAGTGAATTTTCATGTTTTCATACGTGTGGACTGAATATTTGGTATCTATGTTTCAATAGTATTCTATCTCTCTCTCTCTCTCTCTCTCTCTCTCTCTCTCTCTCTCTTTATTTATTTGTTCCGGGAGGTAGTATCACTATATATATATATATATATATATATATATTTATACATAATGTATGTATATATTATGTATATTTTATTTACATCATAAATATGAAGACAGGCTGTTGCAAACGTACTGACATTACCCCCTTATTGAACTTGGAAGACAACGAGTCTCAGATAAATTCCTGCTACGAAAGGGGGATTAAAACGTGGATTAAAAGGATTAATGTAATCCCAATGTCACACTGATCAATTCATTACTCATAGAAGAATGTGATTACGTATAACTAAAGTCACCGAATGTAGTAGTAGCTGAAAATTATTTTTATTATCCAATAAATATGTGCTCTCCTATCATGTATGTTATAAAGTATGTGGATTTGTGAACGCGGTTTTAAATACACACACTGATGGTACGAATTGTTTGGTAATGGCTTGATAAGACTCGAGAAATTTGAGATTATTTCTCTGAATAAGTCTTTCATTTTGTGTTTGCATGTAGTTGGTCTTTGCATTTTTCAGAGAGAGAGAGAGAGAGAGAGAGAGAGAGAGAGAGAGAGAGAGTAGGGGGAAGAGAAATTTGAGATTATTTCTTTAAACAAGTCTTTCATTCTGTGTTTGCATATAGTTGGTCTTTGCATTTTTCAGAGAGAGAGAGAGAGAGAGAGAGAGAGAGAGAGAGAATCCAAGGATGTTATAAGATCACTTTTTTGTGTAATTATTCATGTGTGTGTTCAGGTTAGGGCCACTAAAAGATTCGAATTTATGATACTTTTTACCATAACTGGTTTTTGTAGAGATGAAGGTAAATTATGTCCTTATGAGACTCGTCAAATGAAGTTTTTGTTTACTGAAACATTTGGATCATAGACTATTTCGTTCCATATCGCATTGGCTGATTCTCAAAACGTCTTTTGTTGACTTGAGGATGTGCATGCGTTAACTGGTTAAGTGATTGCGTCAAGCAGGAAATTTGACGTCCATTTTATTTTCGTCTTACAAAACTCGAACTGGTGTTTAAGGCCTTCATCTACTTCATAAAGATTCTTTACCTTAAATTAAACCTTTCCATGGACATCAGATATCTGTTGATACCATTGTCCTCCTTGAAGGGAGGCTTAAAGGACGTGCTGACAGGGCAACGGAAAAATCTAGAATTGTGGTGTCCTATTTGAAGCGTCTCTGTCCGGCGATCGCCAGACTGGGGTTCGAGTCACGCTCAAACTCGATAGTTTCTTTAGTGTCTGCAACCTCGCCATCCTTGTTAGCTAAGAAGGAGGCGTATGGGGGAGCCTGTAGATCTGCCTGTTGAGTGATCAGCAGCCATTGCCTGACTCTCTCTAGACCTAGCTAGGGAGCTGATCATATAAGGATATATAGTCAGTCTCTAGGGAATTGTCCTGCTAGCTAGGGCAATGCCACTGTCCCTTGGCTCTGCCATCCATGAGTGGCCTTCAAACCTTTGGGCAATCACTTTCACTTTCCTCTGCCATTCATGAGTGGCCTTCAAACCTTTGGGCAATCACTTCCACTTGCCTCTGCCATTCATGAGTGGCCTTCAAACCTTTGGGCAATGGCTTCCACTTGCCTCTGCCATTCATGAGTGGCCTTCAAACCTTTGGGCAATCGCTTTCACTTGCCTCTGCCATTCATGAGTGGCCTTCAAACCTTTGGGCAATCACTTCCACTTGCCTCTGCCATTCATGAGTGGCCTTCAAACCTTTGGGCAATGGCTTCCACTTGCCTCTGCCATTCATGAGTGGCCTTCAAACCTTTGGGCAATCGCTTTCACTTGCCTCTGCCATTCATGAGTGGCCTTCAAACCTTTGGGCAATCACTTCCACTTGCCTCTGCCATTCATGAGTGGCCTTCAAACCTTTGGGCAATGGCTTCCACTTGCCTCTGCCATTCATGAGTGGCCTTCAAACCTTTGGGCAATCGCTTTCACTTGCCTCTGCCATTCATGAGTGGCCTTCAAACCTTTGGGCAATCACTTTCACTTGCCTCTGCCATTCATGAGTGACCTTTAAACCTTTAAAATCTAGCGTTAAATATAATGGTTGGCAAGGAATTTTAGCTTGATTTTAGCCTTTATGTCGGTGTTTAGGTATTGAACTTATGCAGATTCTACTGCTATGGGCTGTTTGATTGTGTTAGATTGCTTATGCTGGTGTAGAAAGAGACTCATTAGCTATGGTCAGCAACTCTTCTAGGAGAAGGACACTCCAAAACCAAACCATTGTTCTGTAATCTTGGGTAGTGCCTTGGCCTCTGTACCTTGGTCTTCCACTGTCTTGCACTAGAGTTCTCTTGCTTGAGGGTATACTCAGACACACTATTCTCTCTTCATTGTTTATAAGTGGTAGACTACTTTTACAGCCTATATAGTTTATATATTTCCTTATATCCTTTCCTCACTGGGCTATTTTTCCTGTTGGAGCCCTAGGCCTTATAGCCTCCTGCTTTGCCAACTAGGGTTGTAGCTTAGCAAGTAATAATAATAATGATAGCATAGCGATGGCTCTGTGCTATTGTGCAGGCCACGAGAGAGAGAGAGAGAGAGAGAGAGAGAGAGAGATATTATGACGCAGTTAGTTATAGACCTGGAACAGGGGTGGGGGGCTGGAGGTGGGGGAGTGTTGAAGTAGCCTGGGTGGACTCGCAGGGGAGAAGGTAAGAGAGGGGGGGGGGAGTTGGTTGGCAGT